>NC_048303.1:1813383-1865530 GCF_013100865.1 Trachemys scripta elegans
GCAGATGGGTGCTCAGCAGACAGTGGCTCTGTGCAGTGCTCAGCAGATGGGTGCTCAGCAGACAGTGGCTCTGTGCAGTGCTCAGCAGACGGGAGCTCAGCAGACAGTGGCTCTGTGCAGTGCTCAGCAGACGGTGGCTCTATGCAGTGCTCAGCAGACAGTGGCTCTGTGCAGTGCTCAGCAGATGGGTGCTCAGCAGACAGAGGCTCTGTGCAGTGCTCAGCAGACGGTGGCTCTGTGCAGTGCTCAGCAGACGGGTGCTCAGCAGACGGGTGGCTCTGTGCAGTGCTCAGCAGACGGGTGCTCATGCCGGACACCCCCCAGCCGTAGCAGTCACTAATTGTTGGCTGTCTCATGGGAAGGGCTGTCTGACTGAGGCACTGTTTTGTTCTGCTCAGGTTTTCGTACCGGGCCCATCACCGTGGTCTCTGTGTGCCTCCCTCCCCGGAAGTGGTCCCTGCCGGTCAGCAGGAAGGGTGGCTTGCTGTCCTGCTGTCTGTTCTGGGGACAGAATGCTAGATAATGTACAACGAGGAAGACCCCTGCGTGTGGCTGGTTGGTCTCGCCTGTCTCTAGCTTGGGGACCCCAGTCCCCAGGGCTCCGAACCCAGCACCTTACACGAGGGACGTGTTTACGCCATGTGCTGATTCTTTGTTTTTAACTGAAAAGAGACTTTTCTTATAACTGCTGTAACCTCCTTACGCTGGGGAACGCTCGCCCTGGGCCTCTCACTGGTGCTTACTGCTCTGCAAAGGCTAAGTTTGTTCACAGCCCTCCTTAGGGGCAACTTAGCACTGTTAACTCCCATCTCACACATGGGGAAACCGAGGCACAGAGTGATCAGCTGACTTGCTGAAGGTCACACAGCAGAACCCAGGTCTCCTGGCTCCCCAGTCCTGCGCTCAGACCACTGGACCCCATTCCCCGTTCCTTCTTGCAGACATCTGGCTTTCAAAGCGTTAGCCTCTGGGAACAGCTGCAGGATCCAAAGGGCTGATGCGGTGAGGGAGGGATGCACAGCACGGCCCGGGTAAGCCGCTGGGTGGCTCGGCCACTCTATTGTTATCTGGGTCTCTGCCTTTTACAGCCATCACCCACCTCTGAAACGGCCTAACCAAGAAGCAGAGGGAGCTGCTCCAAGCCGGTCCCTACAGCAGAAGCAATGGGTCACCGGTGGCATCCGTCTGTCTAATGTGCTTCTACTGCACTCTGAGCCACTGTATCTGAGCTGGCAGGGGAGCTGAGAAGGATTTTTATTAGCGGAAAGCAACAGTGAACCCCCCACACACACACACCCCATCCCACAGATTCCCACAATGTGAACCCCATCTGCAGAGACCCAGCGTCTTGAAGACGCCACCTTGTTCATTCCCCATCACCCAGCCCACACCTTGCCCCCTTCTAGTCATCCCTCCCCACCTCTGCCTCCCCACAGACCCCATGTCCTTCCCAGCACCCAGACCACCTCCCTGCCCATTCACTGCCAGCTGCCCCCTGCCTCCTCTGCTATTCATCACCTTCCCCCTGGACTCCTGCAGACTTCGGGCGTATCAACTCTGCAAGCGGAGTCTGCAGCTCATGTGGACATACCTGTGCTAGCTTGACTCTAGTTAGCACGGCTAAAAATAGCAGTGACTTGATGATGGCTCGGACCCAGCATGGGCCAGCCCACCTGTGCTTCCGGCCAGGCTTGTACAACCCGAATTGAAATCCGCGCTGCTAGAACTTCACCGCTATTCACATGCAGTGCAGACCAGTAGCTCACGGACTCGGCTGGGACAGACCTTCGCTCCGTTTCCAACAGTGGCCAGTGCTGGATGCTTTGGAAAAAGGCCTGCAACTCACATTGTACCAGGACAGTGTCCCGCTAAGAGATTTAACTCCCCCATGGAGGGACACCAGAGATAGGAGCTGCAGGGAGGAGGGGTTTCATGTCTCAGCCGAGGGGCCTTGGTTTCGAATGATTCCTCCACGCATGCACCAAGGCGGCTCACATAAAGCACACGTGACTACCTTGTTACGGCTGGCCTGACGGAAGAGGGATGATGTATCCAGCTGGATCAATAAGATCATCTTCCGCGGTCATTTCACGGAGAAATTGCTCTCCAGCCAGCGCGAACGGCTGCAGGGAGGTGAAGGAAACATACGTCAGGCCCTTTTTAATTTTCTTGCTATCGACCATCATTTGCGCAAAAGCCGAGTTGTCCCCTTGATTAGTAACTTTACAGCTCACAAGCCAGCGGCGTGTGCATTGTAGTTATGTGGGATCGGCCTATTTATCTACGTGGACCCGTCTCCAATGACTCAAAGAGCTGTGCCAAGAATTTCATCCTGATTGTCCGGCCATATTGATGTTTTACTTTATTGTTAGAGCTTATACAAAATTCAATGGAAACATGTTTTCACAGCAGGCGCACAGCACGCTCTGGCTTTATTACCGGCCCCTTAGTTATGCCGGTGTTCGAGATGCAGGGCGAGGTGACTTTCTGTACAGAACAGAGCCGCCTGGCTCCTCCAAACCAGGTTACCGCGGCTCCGGAGGGCACAGGGGAGCAGGAATGGGATTCAGAGCCGTGCTAGGCTAATGCTTCCAATCTGGCCCAGGTCCACAGGAAGTACAAGTTGTCACAGCACGAAGGCTCTGCGGCATAGAGGTGTCCATAGGCCACGGCAAACGACACTCATTGCCAGCATGTCTCTCCTATCTTTGCATTACAGCAGCATCTGGAGGCTAGAACTGGAACGGGAGCCCCACAGAGCCATGCAGCAGGCCCGTGGCAGAGCCCCAGGCCAGCCCCGTCCTGAGGCAGCAGCCTGACCTCCCGGCTAGGACCCCGGACTCAGCCGACCAGGGTTCTACTCCTCGCTGAACCGCTGGCCTCAGACGAGTCATTTAGCAGAGGCCAAGGACTGAATGGGCCTAGAGACCAAACTCACCCCTCGAGCTGGTCCCTGCAGAGCACGTGGGACATGTACACAGGGTGTGCCGTGCAGCGTCGCTCTATCTGGGGTGGGGGTCACAGGAGGCCCCCAGGACAGTCTGTCTGGCACCTTCAATGCTCCTGTCTGGTGTTCAGTGCAGAGACAGGGACTGGGCCAGGGGCTATCCCTGCAGCTTAGGGTCAGGGGGCTCGGGGCCTTGGGAGGGAGTCCCTGGGAAAGAGGCGTTTAGGAGAGGAGTTAGAAAGAGGGGGATGAGGCGGGGAGCATTGGCAGGAAGAGCCTAAATGACCTGATGCCTAAAGGAGCAGCCGAATGAGGGGAGATGGATGAACATGAGGGAGGCCAATTAATGCCCCGTGAGAGAAGCTCAGAACCTGGCACCTTGTCAGCTGCCCTCTTCCTAGCGCACAGCAGAGCCAGCACAAAGCCTTCGCGCCCATCACGCTGCAGCCTCACAGCTGAGCAGGGGCGTCTCGCTATTAATTAAACATCTGGAGAATCTGGCAAGGAGCCCACTTAATTATCGCTGATGCTCTCAGAGGCCTTGACAAGACCAGCCCCTCCCCGCTCCAGTCCCACAGCCTCTTCCTATAGCAGTTCAGGCAAGATCTTAACCTGGACTCTGATCTGCCAGGGAAATGCCCCGGCTCTGCTCTATAGGCAGAGAGAGAGGTCATGGGGGGAGGCGACAATGCAACACTGCAGGGCAGGGCTGATGGGGGAGCCAGGGGTGGGCACTTGTCAGTCAAGTCCTTCCGCAATACGTGCTTCCATCATTCAAAGGGTGGCGCGCGAGAGAAATAATTGTGTGGACAAGGTGTCTGCCCTTCCTATGGGGGCAGGGGTGTGTGTGTGTGTGTGGTGTGATCCCATGCACGGTTGCATTCCGGGGAAAGGTGTGAATACTCAGTTGCTCACGGAGCACCAAGCAGGGCAGCAGACAGTCTTGGACCACTGGTCATTGGTCTTCCTGACGTGGCCATCAGAGCCATCAGCCAGGGCTTTTTGGGCCCCGCTTGTCAAAATACCATAATGCTCCCTAGGTAGGGTGCCCTCTGAAGACCACACCGGAGCTCTGTTTGTCCCAGAACATGGCTGCCCATTTGTTCTGCACCATCAGCCACAGGGAGCTGGTTCTGTTCCCCAGCGCTGCTTCCAAATTCGAGAGCTTGGGCTCTGGTCTCTCTTTGCTATGTGGGCGACCTGCCTCTATGTACCACCCTTAACCTGAACTTCCTTGAGCTGCACTGCTGAGGCCTGCAGGAAGGGCTTTGTCAGTAGAGGCTCTGGCGTCTGCCCATCGGGCCAGCTGTGTGGGCCAGACTCCTCAACTGACCCAGAATGAAATTCACCCCCATGCGGAGGGGCAAGCACAAGGCCTACCCACTAGAGAAGTCCCACGTGGGTCTATGGCAGTGGGTGAGTGCAGGGACGGTTGCAAGATAATTTGGAGGAGGGCACCCCTTTAGTTTAATGTTGTTAACCTGTTTCTCCCAGCGTTCGTATTTGCACTTGGAGCTTGCTGGATTAAGAACATTTCTGAAAGAAAGAAAGAAAGAAAGAAAGAAAGAAAGAAAGAAAGAAAGAAAGAAAGAAAGAAAGAAAGAAAAGCCCTGGATCTCCTAGCCTCATCAGGTCTCTCTAGCCTGTAGTTTATCTTGGTAGTGTGAGTATTGATTCATGCTGTATCTCAAGTAAAGGACCAAGAGGTCTGTAAAGCAGTTACCTTAGTAGAGCTAAGCAAGGGCTGAGTTGTTAGGTTGACACAAGCAACTGACAGGCATGTTACCTTAAGTCACAAGATGAAATAGAGCAGTGACTGGTGTGAGGCAAGAAACCGCAGACACGGTTACTGATATTTTAAGGACCACGTATAACTGAAAGCATTAAACCGCAGTAGTGCTGTAGCAACCGAGTGATGCAAATGCTAATGAGTATGAGATAAACGGTTGATTAAGGTATCGGAATTGGGGACCCCAACATCAGTGGGGTGTGGCAGTTCAGAGAAGGAAAAGGGGCTGCAACCCTCATGAATATGCATCAGCTACAGAGGGCAGCAGCGTAACACATTATAAAAGCTGTTACCGAGTCTGGGACACACCGGGATGATGGCCACTCACTGGTACCCGAGGGGCTCCCCGCATGGGAGGATGTGCGTAATACAACCATTGGCCATTCTGTAGCGTCTCTCTCTCGCTCGCTCTCCTTTGCTATATCGCAGTGTGTACGATCTTCATCTTGTTCATAAGATAAGAGCAATACGAATAAAGGTAGTGAGTTGTTCCTCCTGCTTCTCGGGGACCTCATTCTAATAACAGCATCACCACTGTAGCTGATCTGGGGGCTGACCCCTCAGCCCACTGCATACCGAATGAAAGTTAACTTTAAAGCGCAGACTAGACTACGAGTGACAGTGCATGCGAGAGGACGGGGGGTGAGAACTAGGGGTTCGCGTAACCTGAAGACAAATTTTCATCTTTATGGGCCTCCGTTTTGGGTGCAGCTGGTGCCACCGATTTTCAGTAGGGCCAAGAATGTGACTTAGTCAAAGCCAGTGGGATCTGTGGGTGCCAGGCGTCTGAAATGGGAGGCAGAGTTTCACACAATCAGAGAACGCTTCTGCAGATGTTGGCTCTCAAGAAACAAGCAAAAGAAGGGACACTGCCGAGCAGAGCGCTCCGACAGGTCCATCATTCCTGTTAACAGTAATGGGGACGCAGAGCCCCTTGGCGCTGCAATTGTCACACACAGAGTGCTTATGGAGGTGCCAGGAGAAATACATCTGCTTGTTGGATTGTTCCTAAACTTTCAATTATAGCAGCAAGATATGGGAAACAATTAGATTGCAATTAATACATGGGAGGTACGATGAGGTAATTAGCCAAGAGTTAACGGGATGAATGTGACGACCATATTCCTCGCTAATTGATGTTTAGTTAATTTGCCATCGGCTGTCTGTTAAATGATTATGAATTACGTAAGTGACATTGCAAGTCGGAACGTGTTAACAAGGCTGCAATTATGCATGGCTTGCAATCATGATGTTTATAGCTGTGCGTGGTGACGACTTTGATCTCAGGTTTAGTGCAGCGCCAGATCGTCCCCCATTATGCAGCTGCTGTGAACTGACAGGCAGGTTTGTTGGGCTGTTTTACGCCAGTAGGGAAGCCCCGGTAGGCTGGGAGGTTGTGATGAGTTTCATTTTGCCCAGGCCCGTCACCTCTAGAGATGTTTGTGGATGTACGAGTCACGTTCAACAAGACCTGTCTCCCCTTTATTCTGAAAACAAGGGGCACATGCATAGACGTATATTAACCAGAGCAAGGAGAGAGACGCGTTGGGGCCAGATACATCCATGGGGTAACTCCATTGACTTTGGTAAATTTGGCCCATCCGTTCATGTAGTCCACCCCAAAGCCCTGGCCAGGACACAGTTGGCACCTATTGGGTATCTTCTTCACTGATTTTAAAACATCTCCATCCTTCCCCTATGGAACCCATTTCACAATGCCAGGATATTTTCCGTGATATCCCAACTTGGAAGCACCCTTCTGAGTCCCATCACATCATATAAAGAGCTCTCTTGATGTTGAATCAGTGCAGATCCCAAGTCAACAGGCCTAGCCCATCTGCACTAAACTAGACCCCTTGTGAAACCTGCTATCTAGCTCTTGAAGGAGGGATCTCAAAGCTACGTGATCTAACATAATTGTCGGTCTCACAGAAAATGCCTCACTAGCTCCTTTGCCCCCAGAGTCACTTTACAATGGCTGTGATTTGAGAGCGATATAATCTAGCACCTGTTTTATCTCCAGTGGTGCAAGTAGAAATAATTTCTTGCCGATACTGCACTCATGGGAGGGACACAACGGGGGGCATATGACCTCCCCACGTGACCCTCCATGTGACTCCTCCCCACCCCGCCCCCAGCCCCCACGCTCTCCCCGTCCCCTCTGACAGCCCCCTTATCTATCTAAAATGTTACCACTGCATCTGTTAAACAGATGGGGGGGAGTGGGAGAGGGGCGCTAGCCTCCCCAAGTCTTTCCGGTACCCGTACCTGCTAAAAATCTCTTGCCGGTACTGCGTACTGGAGTGTACCACCCTACTTGCACTCCCGTTTATCTCTAGCGATTAGGGGCTTTGTTAAACAGATGCAGGTGCAAAATGATGCTTTGGGCCCCTGGAGCCACCTGTACTTCCGGGTGTCTCCAAGGATCCAGCAGCACCCCAAATTGAAAACTTCTTCAATGAAAGAAGGATAGGAAGGACGATCACCCCAGTTTTCCTTAACATGCTATCAGTGCCTCCCTTGTGTCCAGGCTAAGCTTCTGCCAGCTTACCTTTATCAAAGGGCATGTCTTCACTACCAACGCTGTAAAAAACCCACGCCCATGAGGACAGTAGCTACCAGCACTGGAAACGTGGCTCCCAGCACTGGTGCACTGTCTGAAACGTGCATCACTCACGGGGGTGTTTTTTCACTCCCCTAAGCGAGAAAGTTTCAGTGCTGTAAAGTGGCAGCGTAGACAAGGCCTCGGTATTGCTCTCCGCCAAGCACTAGGAAAGCAAAGATGCTGCACCATCTGGGTTTGATGGAAGAGATGCATAGAGCTGTGTGTGCCATGTGCATCTCGATAGAACTACAGCCCAAATTGTTTTCTTGTTTTCCTCAGCATGACATACAGGAGGGGCAATCAAAATCAGCCAGGCAGAACATGCATGAGAACTGTCTCTGGGCAGATAAGCAATTGATCAAAATCACATTCTCTGACCTCTTGGGGCCAAATCCTGTTCCCATTGAAATCAAAAGAAGTTTTGCTATTGAGTTCAAGGGGAACAGGCTTTGACATTTGGAGAGGAATGAACAAAACCACTCAAGCAAGGGCTATGTTGCTTATACTACAGGTATCAAAGGCTGCTGACTCATGTGAGAAAGTCAGCAGCCATCTGATCTTTGTCCATTGCAAGAGAGAAAGCAGCAATCAATGAGGCTAGAACAGTCCCTGTACCATATCCAACACATAAGTCCATCTGCAAAGTATCAAGGAAATATGAAGGCTCCAGATTACCTTAAAGTCCCCAGTCCCTTGGTTAGAATGCTCCCATCAGTAGATGTTCATAGTCCAGAGGCTGGAGCAGGAACCAAAAACACTATCTAAACACCTTCCGTCCCCCCAACCCCTCCCCTCTTGGTGACTCCTGACCAACTTAACAGCACAATACAGATGCTAACAAAGGCTTTCTTTAACTTTGTTAGCATCTGTATTGTGCTGTTAAACCCATAGAAAGATTGAATGTCCTCCCTAGCCACGTTCTGCTCCTTTAAGAAGCAGATTGCAGCCCCACACATCCCCTCCATGGGGGGGAGGTGCGGGAGAGGGGCGCTAGCCTCCCCAAGTCTTTCCGGTACCCGTACCTGCTAAAAATCTCTTGCCGGTACTGTGTACTGGAGTGTACCACCCTACTTGCACTCCCATTTATCTCTAGCGATTAGGGGCTTTGTTCTCCTCTTTCTTACACTGGCTTTCCCTGTTGCAACTCCACTGATTTTGGTGGAGTTACTCCTGATTTACATCAGTGTAAGTCAGAGGAGAATTGGGCTCTAGGAGTCCAGGATCAGACAAAGACCCTGTAACAGGACGTACTGGCCTTTAAGGCAGGCTACAGCCCCTTCCCTGCCCTATTCCTGCATTCAACTGAGAAAGGGTGGCATTCTGGGAATTGTAGTTTCCAGGGCTAATGTGAGTTAAGGTGGTCACAGCAAGGAATGCTGGGAAGGAGTGCCAGGGAATATAAGCAGCCCCGTCACACAGAATAGAGAAAGAGACTGGGATTGGGACTGGGACAGGGACAGGAGTAAGACCTGTTCTGAGGTTCTCTAAAGGAAGAAAGACTAGGAAAAGGGCAGCCAGTCTGGGTTTCTTCAGCCCAAGGGCCTGGGAAAAGACCTAAAAAGTCAGCCAGGTGGCTGGATAAGATATCCCAGGGGAAAGCGTTGTTTGGACTAGAGAGTCAGACAGAACAAAGATCCAGGAGGAAAAATCAGGGACTATGGCAGCGTGAAGGAGGGAGCCGTGTGGGGAAGAGAAGCAGGGGAGTGTGTGGTGGCACCTGATGCCTGTTTCACTGGACAGAACCCATGGGGAGAGCTTGTGGAATAGGGAAGGGGAGAGCTTCCCCTGGGCTCTGAAAGACCAGCGGGGACATTGCTGTTGTACCCCACAGAGGGGAGACGATGGACAGACTCTAGTGGGACCCAGAGAACGAGAAAGTGGACGATGACTTGGACACTCACGTGGATGCTGGTTTCCTATGGACTCTTTACCCCAGATGGGGGTTTAGCCAGAGAGTTAACGTAACACCCACAACTGCAAAACTCATCTTTTCCCCACGGGCATTTGAGAGTGGAGGGGCATCGTAAGGGTGTGGCGGAGCAGGACGATTGGGCTGTTTAAATGGTTGGTTCCCTGGCGGTGGGTTATCTCAAACTGTATTGCTGCATTTCACAAATACAGGCCAAGTCTTGTCAAGGACACACGGACGAGCCCCCTCAAACATTTCAACAAATCAAATAAAGAACAGCAGCGTGGGAAACTGAGTCAGCGACCGTATTTCTGCTAAGAGAGGGTAACTGGCCACCCCAGGCCAGCTGCTCAGTTTAGATCTTTGTCAGAGTGGCATGAAAAATCTAAAACTGAAGTGGCAATTTTCACCCCCGCAGCTTGTCCGGTGGGCTCTTTTCTTTCTGGCTGGACCCAGAAGCTGCAGAAATGGCATGGAAATGAAATAATGGCCTGGAAAACACCAGCTGAACTCTTTTGTGTTTCTTACAGCTCCCGATGGGCCTGGTTACACATCGATTGACTGTAAATTGCAAGGTTATTGAGCAGCCGTATCTGATTTTGAACCCTCTGAGGTGGGGAGTTCCATCCGCTCCAGGACACAATGGTGCTGCCCATTAGACATGCTGGCCCCCACATGCCCTCTGCTCCTGCCTCACCCTCATCGGTTACTACAGCGCGCTGCTGGACTGGGACAATTGAAGTGTGACGGTTGGAGCATGTATGGCACGAATCCCCTAAAGCCAGCAATGTCACAAGAACCCCCTTCTCATCTACATCATTGTGAGGATGCAACAGAGGGACTTCACTGTTTATCTGTCTATGGTACTTAAATAGCCACGGGAGAGACCGAGGCCCTCAAAGACAATTCAGGCTCCTCACCCCCACTGAAGTTGCCACGTTCCAGTGGAAGTTGCAATGGTCCAGTGACGTTCCAATGGAAGGTAGGAGTCTAGATACCTTTGAGGATTTGGCCCTTAAGGGGTATGCCTACCCTGCACCTGGCAGGTGTGATTGCCAGCCCGGGCGGACAGGTTCACACCAGTTCGGCTCAAGCTAGCATGCTAACGATAGCAGTGTAGACACTGTGGCACGACCGGCGGCCTGGGCTAGCCACCTGAGCTTGGAGGCAGGGGGTCAGGTGGGCTTGGGTGGCTAACCTGTGCCGCTGTCCATGCTGCTATTTTTAGCATCCCAGCTGAAGCAGAGCTAGCGTAAGTCTGTCTACCCGCACTGCGAATCACACCTAGCTGCAGGGCAGACATACCCCAAGAGACTTCCCCAAGGTCCCATCGGCCAGTCTGTGGCAGAGCAAGTCCTAAAGAGCCTCCAAACCCGTGAATGTTCCTTCCTCTCTCACCCACACTGCTGCAGGAATGCAACCCGCTGAGCACCACCTCACTCCTGTGCCGCTGCATCGAAAGTGGCAAACAAAAAAAATAACCCAACAATTTTGATTTATCCTCCCTACAGCCTTGGGCGGTTCTTACAAACCAACGTGACAGGCCTGTTAGATCAGGCAGGAAGGCGAGGCGGCGTAGCTAAACTAGCTAGGGTAGGTGAGGCAGGGGGATCAGATGAATTAAAGAGATCAAACTAGACGGTCAAGTAGATCAGACAGAGATGATCTAGAACAGGGGCAAATGCCCGCAAGGCTGGTGATTGATCAGCTCACCTGAGCTACTGCACATCACGGGCCACTAATCCTCCCCAGTTATTCCTGTATAACCTGGATTAGACTAAAGTATTACAGCCCTTGGGGGTAACTGTTGTGTGCCACAGGCAGAGGACAGGAGGGGCCGGGGGGCCACCAGTACCTGATCCCCTGCAGTGGCAGATATCAAGATGATCTCAGCAAGCTCATGCTACAGGGGAAGGCAACCCCCCTTTCCCTCCCCCCCGCCTCCTTCCTCTCTGCTAATCGTGAGCCACTAGCGTACAGGAGGTGTTGGTTTGTACATTTTCTCCCAGGACTGCTGGGAGTGGAAGGAAGCCATGGCTGCACGTTGCCAGGGTTGCTTTGCTCATTATAGGAAAAGTGAAGGGTGAAGACAAGTCAATGAATCATTGCTGTTTGGTTTGGCTCGGCCGCCCCGCTGTGTTTAGAAATGTTTGATTCTTTTTCTCCTTTGAAAGGCTGCCTCCCCCATCCCAACCCTTTTGCTTTTTTTTTTTTGCCTCGATTATCCTGAATTATTCCAAGATGGTAAAACAGCCGAGCTCATCCCTTTCTTGGGGTTTCTCCCCTCCCAGCAGATGTCAAATAAAAGATTCCGGCTTTGGACGGCTCGTCCCCAATGGGGCTGGGAATGTCCTGGAACTCGCTCGGCGTCCCGCACTGAGGAATGCCAGGGAATTGTCTGTGCTAGCTGCTGCGTAAAGCAAGACCACTTTCCGGAGGAACAAAATTGTTCCTCTCTATCTGGTGTTTTTTTTTTTGAAAGGGCCTTATTGAAACATCTGCTCTGTGTTTGCTAAGGACATGTTAATATTTCTTGATTTGTGCATTTCTTTGTTGCCGGGGAAGTCGAGATCTCTTGATTACATGCACACACAGGCAAAGAATGCTACCACCATTAAACCCCCTCAGCCAGGCACTTCCTGTTACTAGGTTAATGCTAGCGGGCACAAAGAGGCAGGCTCTGCCTAGCCCTCAGATGTGTGGGGTGGGAATGGGGCAAGGGGCATTTTACACCCCTTCTGCATAAGGGCCAAGCAGAACTGCAGTAGGTGATAGGACTGCTTCCTCCCTGCTCCCTGGGGAAGGCGTGACATCTCCCGTCCCCTCCTTCTGCATCAGCTTGTGGAGCAGGAATGGTGCACGTTGGGGAGGAGTGCGCCGAATGCCCATGGCCCGTGATGTGGGTGTGCTCCCAGCGCGACACGGAGCCATTTGCCATCTAGTCCTAGTTAAGGTTATTCCCTGATGATTGGCCTCCTGCAGGGTTCAGACCACGGGCCTTCAGCAACATGCTCTTGCTGGAGCTAAAGGAGTAACTCCATTAGTCAGTAGCAGCAGTAGACTATTATCCTCGCTCAGACAGGCCGCTAGAGAGAGGCGTCTGCGTTCTCTCCCCACTCCTGCTGCAAGTGGGCCCACAGGGGCATGGATTTGCTACATTGGTTATATACTGCGCCAGTCTTCACGAGATCTGTGTCGGAGTGAGATCGCTCTGCTCTTATGTTCAGTCCCCATGCTTCTCCCGAGCTAGAGCGATTCATTTAAAATTAAACCTGTTTGTTCAAACACAGTGCGGACGTACAAAGTCCAACTCACGCAGGAGATGAGAATTTTCACTTGGCATAATTAAAATCAAACAACAGCCGAACCCCTAACAGTGGAGTTATTTACAGAGGTTAATGGCGAGCAGGTAGTTATACAAGAGGGTCTAACTAGGAGTCAATGGATGAAATTCAGAAAGGGGAAATTTAGGGTGAGTATCAGGGAAAATTTCCTGTCAGTGATGGGCCAAGTTGTGGAATAATCTTCCCCTGGAAAGGTGGAGAGCCCCATTAATTGGTAGACTCGATGCTGGATTAGGCACAGGCCTGATGAATAGATCATAGGGAACAATCCTGGAACCCAGGTTTAGAGAGACTCACTTCCCATTGCACATTGACACCGGCAGCGGCCGCTCCATTTAACAGGCATTTGCGGCGTCTCGTGCAGCCCCTACCACTGTAGCCTCACAGCCACTGGTGGATTCCTCCTCTTGGCATCCCACAGAGGTAGGGAAGTACCACAATCCCCATTTTGCAGGACTGAAACACAGCCAGAGTAAACAACTTGGCCCAGGTCACCCCTGGGGCAGAGTGGGAAATAGAATCCAGGCCTGCCTCCGAGAGGCCAACTCATAGCATTAACCCACACCTGTCATTCCTCTCTACAGCAGCCTAGAGGAGTCTGAGCCACAAAGTTTGGGTTCAGTTCCAGGTCTGAACACCCCCAAAAATCAAGGGTTTGGATGCTGAGTTTTCTTTTGGTCCACCAAAGACATAGGAGCAACCCAACTGTCAAGCCCTCCTCTAACATAATCCAGTCCAACTCTTACTGTAGCGCCCACAATCTCCAATAGGATTCATAGATTCATAGGACTGGAAGGGACCTCGAGAAGTCATCAAGTCCAGTCTCCTACCCTCATGGCAGGACCAAATACTGTCTAGACCATCCCTGATAGACATTTATCTAACCTACTCTTAAGTATCTCCAGAGATGGAGATTCCACAACCTCCCTAGGCAATTTATTCCAGGCCGCACTGCGCAGGGCACTGTACAAACGTGAGTCATTACAATGTTATCTATTTGTCGAACTCTTGCAGAGCCAAGGTGCCCATCACCATGATTTCTTGGTGCCCATCTTGAAGATCTCAGTGCAAATGCCTCCAGAGTTTGAGACGTCCGTTTCAAATCCATCGGTAGTCATTATAGTTCTGTAGCACGCTGGCAGAGATTGCATCATGTCCTTCTCTAGGGATTAGGCCATTAGAGGATAACAACCTACCACTACTACCAGTTAATGGAGTCACTCCTTTTAACTCCAGAAATAGCTGTGATGCGGTGGTCAAGGTTACAGGCTTGAAACCAGCTGATGACCCTTGTGGGGAAGATGTTATGGTAACACAAACAAGAAATTAAACCGAGAAGCTGACCGGTCACCATAACAATATACTGAAAGCCCAAGGATGTTGTCAGGGGCCATCCAGGTATTAATTAGCCTGCCCTTCAATGGGATCTTCACACAAGCAGAACTTCAACCCTTGGGGATGGGAATAAAGAGTGCCGAAATATGGAATTACTTATGCCAGTGTAATTCGCCCTGGCATGTTCTCTGAACTCCGGCTGGGGATACAGACTGCACTGATGGAACATGGAGACTTCAGATGCAGCGCGAGGAAAACAGCCTATCCTGGGAGCCTTCGCCTTCCCCTCGGCCGGCTTCGTTGAAATGGAAACATGTTTTATTAATTTTGCCAAAAGAAGAAAAAAAAAAACCGCGGCAGGTTTGTCATCTCGCTGTCTCTATAGAAAGGGGAAGGGATGAAATATGCAGTGGGACACACGCTGAGCAGCTCCATGTGTGCTCGCCGCACGGGGCCGTGCTTTTCATAACACCAGCTTCTCACACATGTGCTCACGTGCCACCAGGAAGAGCAAGGGGGGGGGGATTCCTGGAGCTGCAGGGCAAGGCTGAGCTGGGGAGCAGGGCACGGGGGAGACAAGGAAGCAGGGAGCCCCTGGAGCTGCAGGGCAGGGCTTTGCGGGAGTAGGGCATGGTGGGGGGCACTGGCTGGCATGACCTGCATGATTCATCCCTACCCAGAGAGGGCCAGTCACACTCCCAGCTCAGCTCTTTTTTCAGGCACATTTCCTTTCCTTTCCGCCTCTGTTTCAAGCTTTCTAATCGCTGCAGAACAAAGACCTGGGAGGCACGAGGCGGGTTCTGGCAATTGAGTTTCCTGATGAACCGTTACATTGATGGGCGGCTTACAGGCAAGTCCCCCCGCTTCCTTGTGCCTCCTTTTACAGACCTGGGGGTCAGTCTAAAAACACAGGGATGTTTCCAGGAAGTCCGAGGCTGGATGTGACGCGTGCTGGGCCAGGCTGATAAGGTCGGCCCCAGGAGGCAGACCCAGACACACACAGCTGGGCAGAACAAACAGACTCCCGGTGTGGCGTTTCCGGGACCCTGCCCCATTGCAAAGCTCCTTTGTTGAGAGCTCTGCTCAGCCAAGAATAAATACATGGGATAGATAGACCCAGCTGCCTCCACGTGCCCCCCCTCGCCCCCCCTCGCCCCCCACATCCCCTTGGCTGTGACACGACCCGCAACAGAAGGAAGAATGCTCAAGCAAAGCCAAGGAAAGTGCAGTTGGACACAGGCACAAACTCACATGGCGCTCCCAGCCCGGGCCACCGAGTTATTGGGGGTTAAGGATCCGCTGCTTCTAAACCCTAGAAGCGGCATATGCTGAGTCCTCCGAACTCTGGATGGGAAATCATAGAATCATAGAAGATCAGGGTTGGAAGGGACCTCAGGAGGTATCTAGTCCAACCCCCTGCTCAAAGCAGGACCAACCCTAGCTAAATCATTGCTTTGATATGGCCAGTAGCCCTACCGTGATGGCAGACTACCTGCCTTCCCTTAGGGTAGGAGGGTTTAAAACCTGGGCTCCCTTAGGTTATTTTTTTTTTAATCAAATTGGGATTAGGTTTATTGCCAAACTCTTCCTTCTTAACCTGGGTTACAAGGGGATTTCCCTTCCCCTGGGATTTGCACCACCAACAGGCCATTGATTCAACACATTCATCAGCAATTTCTACAGCCTCTAAAACGGTGGCTGTTTTTTTGTGGCAGATGGCTGCCTTCATCTCATCTGTAACTCCCCCTAACAATTGCTCCTGGGCCATCAGATCAAACAGTTTTTCCATAATCACCTTCAGCACCCAGCCCCGTTGTCCATTTTCTCATAAAATTACACATTTTAGGCATATGTGCAAGATGAGTGATATTGTCAAACATTTTGCGATTTCTATGCATCGATCGACAGGTCTCGGCGGCAATAATAAATCTTTTCAATATACTTTCTTTAAATTTCTTATACACCTTAGCATCCCCCTCCTCCCTATCATTAAAACCTTGTCTGGCTTTCCCAGTTAATCCGGTTAGGAGGATAGGCATGTGCTTATCCTCTGGGATATTGGGCATCCCACATAGTCTCTCTAAGGTGGACAGGTACTCTTCTATACAGTCAGTTTCTTTATAAATTGGGCAGACTTTCTCCCTTGTGTTGTAGGCAGGAGGCACTGGGAGGAGCTGATTTTTGCAGGGCTGACCGTGGGTACTGATTGCTCCAGTCCCTGATCTGCAATTCCACCATCAGTTGCTGGTGCTCATGTCCTTCCTGGGCTCTCTGGTGTTGCAGTCAGGCCAGTTTCCTCTACAGGGTCTGAGACAGAAAGGTTCTTGGACTCCCTCGGGTCAGCACTTATGAGCAAAGCCCTCAGCTCCTGAATTGGAGTTTTCTTTTTATGGGATATTCCCCTCTCCTTGCATAATTGTTAAAGGTATTTTCTGTCAAGACCCTCCTACCATAGAATATCAGGGTTGGAAGAGACCTCAGGAGGCCATCTAGTCCAACACCCTGCTCAAAGCAGGGCCAATCTCCATCTAAATCCCCAAATGGCCCCCTGAAGGATTGAACTCACAACCCTGGGTTTGGCAGGCCAATGCTCAAACCACTGAGCTATCCCTCCCTCCTCCTATGGCTATGGTTCACTCATTGTGTCTAATCTTTCATCTTTAAAACTCTCAATATCAAACTTTACCAGTGCTGGGTTATGAGCGATATACCCAATTGGCCTGTGACATGTGAATCCTGTGACGACTACGCCAATTGTCACACTCTCTGGAGTGGCTCAGGAGCGTAAGGATCAACCTCAGGGCAGGCTGTTAGAAAGCAGGCCACCCCACTCCCCAGTTGGCAGTGAGTGCAATACTTAGAGTTCACCCACCAAGTATCAAAATGTGAGCTCCTCAGGCACCACAACAGCCACAGAGTCACAGATAGTTCCCTTGGGTGCCCTGCTCTACATCACCATCAGGGAAGCTTGCCTTTGTGATAGATGGTCCCTTACACCAAAAATCACAGCAATATTCAAGTTACTCCCAGTCCCAAAGGATCAATCACTTACCCCAGGTCCAGTGCACCTTAGATCCTACAGCAAAGACAATGCTTGTAGCCAATCCTATATTAAATTAACTGAAGATTTATCATCTAGAAAAATGAGAGTTATTTACCTGGTTAAAACAGGTAAAAATACACACACCAAATGAGTTACAGTCATAGGTTCCAAAAGATGGTAGAAGCTTCTATAATCATAGAATCATGGAAGATTAGGGTTGGAAGGGAACTTAGGAATCATCTAGTCCAACCCCCTGCTCAAAGCAGGACCAACCAACTAAAGCATCCCAGGCTGCTATCAAATCCCCCCTCACTGTTCTCTTCTGCAGACTAAATAAGCCAAGTTCCCTCAGCCGCTCCTCATAAGTCATGTGCCCCAGCCCCCTAATCATTTTCATTGCCCTCCGATGGACTCTCTCCAATTTGTCCACATCCTTTCTGTAGTGGGGGGAGGGACCAAAACTGGATGCAATACTCCAGATGTGGCCTCACCAGTGCCGAATAGAGGGGAATAATCACTTCCCTCGATCTGCTGGCAATGCTCCTACTAATGCCACCCAATATGCTGTGAGCCTTCTTGGCAACAAGGGCACACTGCTGACTCATATCCATCTTCTCATCCACTGTAATCCCCACATGCTTTTCTGCAGAGCTCTATATGTCTTTTAGGGCTAACCCAGGCTAAGCAACTGGGGATCCCTTGCTTATGCTTAGAAATCTTGCACTCTCGAAGTGCAAGCAGTAGAGAGATACTGTTCCTTCTTGTCAGGGATTTTTATTCCCTCCCCCAGGATTCAAGCCGATGGGACGAGTCCACCTGCCTGTCTCATGGACATGTGTAGTGGGGGTTAAGCAATCAATAAAGTCTTTGTTCTTTGATGCTTTGCAATGGCTCATTTGATTTCAATGGACCTTCTTGGTGGGCGGAACCTAACACGTTCTGTAGGAAGCCAGCATCTTTACATTTATTAATGCTCCTTTCCTGTTTGATGATTTACACAATGACGCAAGATTACAAAGCAAACACTTCATATAACCTTCTAACGTGGGATACGGATGTTATAAGTGAGATTAAGGCATGCATCATCCTACAAGCATGTCAAAAGTCTAAACACTAAACACATTCTTATAAGCTTAAGGTCTATTTTAACAACACTAACGTACAGGTGAGCCAGACTGGTTTCCCGCGCTGCATTTGTCAGTGTTCATTTGAGGCCTAGGGGCCTTGGCATGAGCTGGCATCTGGTCTGCCAGCATCACACTGATGAACATTTTGGCTCATTTTATATTTAATGATGGCTACCAAGTCCTGGTAAGAATGACAAGGAGCCAGGGGGTGAGTGGGGGCTGTGATCTCAGCAGGGGGTGCATGGGGTGGTGGGAACCGTGCATGAGAGACAGTGGGGACTCCCCCACCCCTTCACCCTTCCCCCCGAGCCAGTTGGAAAATGGATTTTCTGTCCTGCAAACAATTTTGAGATTTTGAAAAAAAAAATCCTCTCAAATCGGGGTGAAAAGCCAAAATTTGGAAATAAAAAAGAAATCATTAGGGGTCAATCAAAATGGTTCATTTTTGATAAATTCCAAACGTTTCAATTTTGACCATTTTTTATTCATAGTGCTTTTTGAAATACATAAACGTACATTTCAAAATGAAAGGTTGAAACTTTCCCTGCTGAAAATGTCGAAACCGGCCATTCCGACACGTTCAGAGTGTGTTTCCCCCAACTGTTTTTGTGAGTAAATTGTGTCGAAAATGGATACAATTTCATGAAAAATGTCAGTTCCATCTTCTGTTTTGACAGAAGACATTTCTCCCATCACTCATCCTAACCCTGTGGCCGCTCTCTATCAACCTGCAGACCCTGCTATTTAAAGAGAAATGGCTCATTGTGGACACCACTGGTGATGGGAGCTGAATGAACCCTGAGCAGATTGACAATGGAGACCCAGCAGTCTAATTAGGCCAACGAAGGGTGCTTGGTCCCATGGTCCCACTGATCAGGACCAAAGGGGCATTAATTCGTTGGGAGAATCAGAGAACGCCCAATTGCCAGCTCCGCTCAAGAGATGCGTCAGGGCTGTAATAGCAGGGGATTGACAAGCACTGGTAGGGCTGTGTGGGCACATGGGGAGCCCAGGACTGGAATAGCAGGGTAAGGATAAGGAGAGGTGGCAGGTTTGAGGGGCACTGGCAGAGGCCCATGTTCCTGGTCAAGTCACCCGATAATGATTATTTTTTCCACGCTCCTGGATGCTCTGCTCACTTCCAGGCCACTGCTGGGAGTTCACAGCAATGCTACAGGAGGGGAAGGGAAGATGGAAATTGTATCCATTTGAAACTGTAGAGGATTTAGGGATCTTCCATTGGGTTTGCAATGTTGGGGGAGCCATGCTAGGCCCAGGATTTTGGAGAGACAAGGTGGGTGAGGCGATACCTTTTATTGGACTAACTGTTGGAGAAAGAGGCCAGCTTTTGAGCTACCCACAGCGCTTCACGAAAGCTCTTCAAGAGCTCTGTGTGGCTTGAAAGCTTGTCTCTCTCACCATCAGAAGCTGGCCCAGGGAAGGAGATTACTTTACTCACTTCATCTCTTGAGGATTTAGGGAGGCAGGTTACAGTTTTCCAACTGGAATTTGACCAGGGGTGTAAATCGTTTGTCAGACCTGACCCGGCTCATGTGACCAGGGCTAGGAATTAAAGAGCACCACAGTGCATCACCCCTTTATCACACGGTGTTGTAAGTAAAATAAATCTTTGCCCCTCCCCCAATTTTGTGCAAACAAAGCCAATTTAACCTCCCCTCCCCCCAAATCTGGAAGGGAACTTGGCAGGGAGCTGGGGGAATTGCTTGCAGCGGGTCAAGTTTCTCTAGAAGCAAGTGGCGTCAAAGAGAAATCAAAGAGGGTGACTCCTCCACACTGCTCTGTGGAGCAGACCCGGAGCCCTTGAGGATCTAAACCACAAGGGATCAGGAAGGGGACTGCAAACCACTGGACAAAATCACTCAAAAACTCAAGGGACGCGGTAATCTGCACAACAGTGGCACTTGGCAAAACAAACCAACCACCAGATGCCAGGAGAGACCATTGAGCATCACAGCACAGCCCTACATAGCAATGGAGGTCAGATCGGATGAGCATCATGGTCCCTTCTGGCCTAAAAAGCTCTTAATCTATAATGGTGTAAGCAGAGTCCGGATGAGCTCTACCCTGACATCTGGTGGTGAATTATGGCGAGTGTGGAAAAGAACTCCAGGGGCTGATCTGGTTTGCATAGGCACACCCACCCGCCTGGCATGAGACAACAGCAACTCAAAGTGGTTACTTCGGCTGGTGTGGGATCCCCAGTTTTCTCTGTTATTGGGGCAGGAAGAATAAAGTTTTGTTACCCTGATTCTGTGAATCAAGGCCAGTGGAACTGTTGTATGACAGAAGGACTGAGTGAGTCCTTCACCATTACCTAAGTAGCACTTGCTTGACAAGGGGCATGGGCTACAAAACCCAGTGAAGGGAGAGAGGATGGGGACAGGTATTTGTACCTGATGGGATGGGTCCCTCTCTGAGGGTTTGAAACACCCATTGCACTACCTCATCTCTCCACTGTTGAATATCAGAGCTAACTTTGATTCCATTAGGAGTCTAGTTACAGGCTGCTGAGCTGAATTCACTTTGGGCCAATGGTGCACTAGCACTGGGGCTCCCCTACTATTAGCTGAAATTGCTAAGAGCTGAAATCACAAAAGAGCTAAAGTTATTAAGAGCTGAGATCACTGAGGCTGTGTTAACTAGTGGGGGAGCCTGAAGCTATATTGCTAAGCAGCTGGCGGAGCAGCCTCGTGGGGATGGTTGGAGCGGAGCTGAGTGGCTCACAGGTCAGTGAGCAGAGCGGAGCCTTGTGGGAGCGGCCCATTGGGCGGCTGAAGTGGAGCGGAGCAGAGCTGAGCGGCTCACAGGTCGATGAGCGGAGCAGAGCGGAGCAGCTGCCAGAGCAGTTCGTGGGACGGCGGGAGCAGCTCACGGGGCAGCTGGTGGAGTGGAGCGGCTCGTGGTGAAGGCTGCGGCAGAACCCCACGGAGAGGCAGCCGGTCGGCCTCGGATCACGTAAGGTGCCCCTTAACACCCTGCGCGCCCCCCCCCCTTGAACTCTGGGGCTGCACTGACCAGGGACAGAGACTTTGGGGGGTTGTTGGACTTTTGGGACTTCGGTGATTCTTGGGTTGCTGGACCCAAGAGACTTTGGGGTTGTTGGACTTTTGGGACTTTGGTGATCCTTGGGTCGCTGGTTTCAAGAACCAACGGGAGAGGACACGGCCCAATTTGCTGGGGTGGGTCTTCGCTCATGGTTTGGTCTAAGAACTCTAGTTGTGGTGTTTTTCCAATTTAATGCTGATGTTGTTTACCTCATGTTATTAAACATTTTCTGTTACACTCAGACTCCGTGCTTGCGAGAGGGGAAGTATTGCCTCTTAGAGGTGCCCAGGGGGTGGTATGTAATTGTCCCAGGTCACTGGGTGGGGGCTCGAGCCGGTTTTGCATTGCGTTATTGAAACGGAACCCCTAGATACAGAACCCGGCCCTTGTTGCTGCCAACTTAGATGGGCAGAAGGGTTACAATGGTAAATCATGGGAATCTGTGCAGTTAACAGGTGGACTCATTAGAAAGCAAATGACTTGCAGTATAGCCAGATTAACGCCAGGCTGTTGTGAGCACTGGACTGGCTGTTGCAAAGAACAGGGGAGGTTTGCAAAGCAAGTGAAAAATGTGCTGCCCACATGCGTGCCAGCAGGCAGCGAAAGAACAGCAGTTCCTCTGGCGAGCACTCAGACGTCTCGCCCCTCTCGTACAAACACTCCTACTCAAGGGAAAGCTGTCAGAGGGTCTTTAATAGCAGCAGGTGGCGAGAACTTCCCGTTTATGGCTCGCCTGAAGGATGGTGCGTCCAGCACTCGGGGAAGTCACACACACAGCCATTAGAACAGAGCAAGCCCCTTTGCAAGGACACTCTGCCTCCCCCGTGCCAGGTCTGTGAAAGTCACTAATCAGAAACAAAGCTCTTTTCTGAACTCCGCCCGTGCTCCCCTTTAGGAGCTGTGCTTGGAGAGCAATGGATTAATCCTGATACTTTCGTATGCCCCATCCTTCCTCCCAAAGCACTTTACCAACCATCTCTCTGTACATGCAGGAATCGCTTCACTTGACATGCGCCCACCTCTGGGGGGGGAGAGCGGCAGCTGTTTAACCATCATCAGCATCACTTGGCTTGAGACAGGAAGTGAAGAATTGTGCTGCATCTAGTTTTAAACTGCCTGGGGGGAGGCAGAACGCAATTAGCTGAGCAAGAATTTGGCCACGCATTGGGTCTAACAATCCTGCTGCGGCAAAAAAAGCTGCAGGCTCTTTGATGGCCGTACATTCATCTTCATATAGTCGCCACCTGGGGACGATAGGCATGATATAAGCACCTGGATAGCTAGATGGATTCAGATTAGATTCACAGAGATCAGAGCTGGACTGTGCCTATCCGGCCCCACCTCCTCCTCATGCAATGCAGGATTGTTCCCTGTAGTATGTTTTCTTATGCATTGTCTAATCTAGTTTTAAACGGCCCAGGCCTTCACTTGGAGAGGTTTTTCCACAGTCTCATAAATCTTCCTGCCAGGCCGTTTTTCTTGATGTTCAGACTAAATTTCCCCTTTCTTAATTTCACGTGGTGCATACTCCCTTGTTCTCTGTAGAGAGATACCAGAGGTAGACGGACACCAGAGAGCACCAGACAGAACCGGTGGGTTTAAAAGGCAGCCAAAGAAGTTTGCCTGATCGTGATGGCAGGAGGGAGCATATTAAAAGCGGATGTATTCCAAGTGCCTTTAACCTTTAGTGAATGGAACGCTTGGTGCTCAGAGCGCTGTCTGGAATACGCTTTTGCCCGCCTCCCGCCGCACAAAAAGGACCAGAATTCGAGATGACGACTGGCCTCTAATGACCTGAAAACTTGAGTGGCACGACTTTGAACTTTCTGGGCACATCTCCTGGCTTCCATGTGCTTCGCAGGCCTCTTTGACATGCGCGCAGCGCTGTGCCCCTGGGCGGCCCCGCTGCTCTCAAAGCAGCCTGGGGAGCGAGCGAACACAGACGGAGCCTGCTGGTTGCGACAGGGCAGAACTGAGTGAGGGCAGGAAAGCCTGACTGGCTTGCCAAGCAGCTCGTTCCTAATGAGTCTCTCTGATTGGTACCTGCTTCGTTAAAAAATTGTCTCATGCTTTAGGTTCTCTCCCTTCCCAACCTGGTCCCGCAACTAAAGCACAGGGGGGCGGCTCCTCAGTGCAGAGAGAAACCAGGGGGTGGCGGAGGAAGCCTGGGCCTGGAAGTTTGGAGAGCTGGCTCCCTTTACTGGCTCTGCCACAGACTCCCTGCATGACCGTGGGTAAGTCACGGCATTGCTGCGTGCCTCAGTTTCCCCACCTGTGACCAGGGCCGGCTCTGGCTTTTTTGCCGCCCTAGGCAAAAAAGCCACCCGCCGCGCGCCCCCCCCAGCACAGCAGGGGAGGGCGCCGAGCAATCCCCCACCGGCCGGAGCGCCAGGGGGAGGGCGGCAAGCCCACCGCGGCTCTGCTCTCCCCGGCTGCCAGAGTGCCGAGGGGAGGGCGGAGAGCCCCCGGCGGCAGGAGCGCCGTGGGGAGGGCGGCGAGCCCAGTCGCGGCCCCGCTCTCCGGCCGGAGCGCCCCGCCACGCCGCTCCCCTCCAGGTGCCGCCCCAAGCACATGCTTGGTGGGCTGGTGCCTGGAGCCGGCCCTGCCTGTGACATAGGGATCACGAGACCCTGCTAAGCGGGTGAGAGGCTTACGTCAACGTCCTCCCCTCCCTTTAGTTATCGGCCTGAGGCAAAGGCTGCGTAGGACGCTCGCCTGTGCAACGGCCGGTTCAATCCCAGTGTGTCGAGGACTTGCAGAGCTAAAAAGCACGAGAACCACGCCTCCGGAGCCAGCTGCTGTAACACCTCGTCTCCGCTGCGCATTGGCCCAGCGGGAAACCTGAACCACGCTCCCCAGCAGGTGACACCTGGGTTCTCTTCCTGGCTTTGCTGCCTCACCCTGGCCAAGTCACTTTACTTCTCTGTGTCTTGTCCATCTAGATTGCCAGTGCTTTGGGGGCACAGAGTGCACCCCAATGGGGGGCACCTTCCACAACAGAGCCCTGAGCTTAGCTGGAGCCTGCAGGTGCCACTGCAATATCACTTATAATGGTGAGCAGTGTGCATAGAAGCTGCTGTACCCTATAAAACCGGGTTGAGCGGCAGGTGCTGGTGCCAGAGCCTATTTATTTATGTTGCAGTTTTGCTTATTTATCCGATCCTGGGATCACTAAATTATCCATTACCATTTGGAACGAGGCACTTCTGAAATTGCTTTAGACGCAGGCTCTGCAAGTATTCCCCTAAATGCATTTCCCGACACGCGGTGGAGGCACCCAAAGCTGGAGCGATATATTTATGGGCCAGAGCGCTGTGCATCGCCCACTCCCCAAGGGGCTATTGTCCCTTTAGTGCATGTCAGTGTTACGTTCAGACAGCAGGAATCCAGTTTGGGGGCCATGGAGGAAGACGTAAGGCGAACACTGCGCCAGTGTAGGCTAAGCGATGCAGAGCCTGGCTGGTATTTGGTGGGGAGACCTCCCAGTGCTTCAGGGGGGACTGCTGATGACCTGAGGATTTGTGACCTTGTAGCGGGCGGGTCACCCGCTCCGGCCTTGGAAGGGTCAAAGCCAGCCCTGGGAGAGGGGAAAACCTGGGCTGATTGGGGGAAGCAGCCTCAGCTGGGGGCCATGCCTCAATCAGGGTCCAGCTGGCCCTATAAAGGCCAGGAGCTGACAGTCTCCTCTAGCTGTGGAGGGAGACGGGCCTGGCTGCTGGGGGATTAGAGAAGGTACCTGGAGTGGAGCAGGGCTGGGGGAAGGCCAAGGGAGCTGGAGAGCTCCGGTCTGGAAATCCTCCAGGCTGCGGCCTAGTATAAGGCCAAACAGGTACTGGGGTTGCAGAGGGCAGCCCAAGGCTGGGCCGAGGCAACAGGCCCTAACCCCCCCTTGCCGGTGATGAGGGGCTTACACTGTTGTCTGCCCCAGGGAGCGGGGGCTAGTTGGTGACTGGCAGTAGCCTACGACTGAGGTGAGGTGGGGCTTCCCGGGGAGGGGAGACCCAGTGAGATTGCAGGGGGCAGCACCCCGGTCTGAAAAGGGCACTGGGGTCCAAGAGGGACTCAGGACCCAGCGGGAAGCGGGACACCAGCCTGCAGAGGGCGCTCCTGGGTCGAAGAGCTAATTCCCAGGACGACCGACAGGAGGTGCCGCAGGGCTGAGGCGCCGCCCAGTTACAGACCCCCATTGCAGAACCAGTGCCCCAATGTGGTGGTGTCTGTGGCTCACCAGAGACCATTGTTCCCACTCAATTGGTGCTTCTCGGGGGATGGGAGCTCTGTTGCCAGGAGTGGGATGCGCCAGATGGGACATCAAACCTGGCAAGGCCAGGGGTGGTGTTGGCTCCAATGTGCAGATCCCGCTCCCGCGTCCCACCCAGAGGCGGATGCACAGAGCCATAGAGGCAGAGTACCCCTTGGGGCGCAGTCATGTTAGTACTGGGATGGCTGAGAAGCCCCCGTGTGCCAGCAAGGGCTCCATGCGCCATCTCCCCTGCGCCCATCCCAGGGACAGCCGAGCCCAGGGAGAAGGGGAGCGGCGGCTGTGAGGGAAGTGGCTATTTCTTCCGCAGGAGATAAAAGAAATGGTGACGGGTGTTGGAACCACAGCGGCTCGTTGTATAGCAGGCAGAGTCCCTCTCCCCTAGCATCTGGTGAGCAGGGCCGGCCCATCTGACGTGCAGAAGCCCAGGGCTGAGTTATGTCTCAGCTGTCACAGCTGACGCTGACGCACGGTTCCTTCCATCCCACTGGCTGCTCTTCTGTGGACGGCCTGCCCGCCGCCATCCGAGACCTCCGAGAAGCCCATCCCGCTGTCTCGCCTTCCCCGGGGACGGCAGGGACAGAAGCCAGGGTCTGGAAGGTCTTTTCCATCTTGCAACCCTGGGAAACGAGACTGGAACCTCACACTAAGAGACGGAGACTCTGAACAGTCATGAACTTGAAGTCCCCATGTACGCATTGCACCAGTTGATGCTGGAAAATCCCCCCTTAACCACTGTTATTATTTATTGGGGTACGGCAGCATTTAAGGCCCCCAGCCACGATCGAGGCTCCTCTGTGCTGGGCGCTGTACATACAACTAATGAGAGATAGCCGCTGCCCCCAAGAGCTATTTCAACAGACAAGTGCAGGGAGGAGAAACAGAGATGGGAAATGATTTGGCTAAGGGCACAGAGCAGAGCCCAGCACCCTATTCCCAGGAGCTGGGGCTGGTGATGGAACGCGCGTCTCTCATGTGACGGTGCCTCGTGGCCATAACCACCTTTTAAACTAGAGACTTATCCGAAGTGGGACAACCTCGGGTTGCTTCGGAGATGCTCAGACCTGGATCCGTATCTTAACTCCGCAGCTCGGGCCTCGCTCTGCAGCGAGCCGAACTGGGACCCAAATCCAAAGCTGCTTTGGGGCAAACTCACAGCCGAATGTCATGGCTTGGGGCCGTCTGTGTGTGACTCTCTTGCAGCCCTGTTTGCCTTAGATCAGTGGTTCTCAACGCGTGGGCCGCGGGCCGCTTGCGAGCCAATCAGCACACAGCTGCGGCCCATGTGACATCCTCGGGGCCATACAGGTAGTATATGTACGGTGTGGATGCGGAGCTGCGGTGAGAACCACTCCCTTAGATCTATGCTTTCACCCCACTGACAGGCCAGTGCCAACGAGAAGAGAGGAAGCATCCCCAGGCACTCAAAAAGCGTGGTTTTCGCCCCATTTACTCCTCCGGTACAGGAAAACGGATTGATTCAAACCTGCTGGAGGAGCTGTCAACGGATGCTGGGAACGCAGCTCTCCTCTCCCTGCTCATTCAGTGAGCGTAACATCAGCCCACATGTTGCAAACATTTTCGGAAACCAGATCCTCATCCTTTCTCCTGCGGTTTGCATGGTTCAAGCGCCCAGGGTAATGAATTAAGCTGTCAGGGAAGATAATTACCCGGCCTTAGATCTCAAGGTGGTGGTGGAATTCTCTAGCATAGAGCGCTCCTCCGAGCACAGCTGTAGCACTGCCCTGGGCAACAGCCAGCGTTCGCCACCGAAAGCCGACCAGCTGGATTTGCAAATCGGCTCCTTTTTAAGTGATGGAGCTAATTTTGGCTGAAGGGAAATGTATTCAATGCAACCTGGGCTCGGGACTTGTCTGGGGATTGCCCCATCAGCGGATGAACCGGACGCACTTTGCTCATGTTCATTCATTCAGCTTCCAACTGCTACGCCGCGAGACGGGGAAATGGGATGGCTCCCATTTCGCAGAGGGGGAGGCTGATGACCAGTGACTCAGCCCAGGTCGTGCAGTCAGCCGGTGCTGGAGTTGGACACAATAGCCTGGAGACGTGACTCCTACCCCTCTGGGCTGACCACTAGGCCTCACGCTCCCTTCCCAGAACTGGGACTAGAACCCAGGAACCCTGATCCCCGCGCCCCTGTGCTAAACAGAGACAGAAAGTCATTCCCTTGCTGGGAGACAAAGGAGTGGCTCCCAGGTTCAAC
Source organism: Trachemys scripta elegans (assembly GCF_013100865.1). Lineage (NCBI taxonomy): Eukaryota > Metazoa > Chordata > Testudines > Emydidae > Trachemys > Trachemys scripta. Next base: position 1,841,034 of record NC_048303.1, read on the forward strand.
ATGGTCTTTCCTCATTTACAACGGGATTCGCCGCCATGGCCTATTTCCTGCTATTGCTTTGAGCCGGGATGGATACTGACGAGCCGGATCAGCCCCCGTTTGGTCATCAGAGAGCTGCAGAAGGGAGCCGTGGTTAACGGCGGCAGTTCTCTCCCAAAGGCTCTGTGATTCCCCACTTTGTGCCTGGGCTGTCAGTCAAAGTCCGCAGCTTCGCAAGAGGAAGGCAAGCTTACCTGAGGCAGCCATGGCCCTCCCGCTGACAGCCAACACCTCCGGGATCTTTTGCTAGCAACCCAGTACACTTGTCCACAGCAACGCGTGCAAAGAGGTACCGCGCGGGGCATCTCAGCAGTGGCTGGTCACTCGCTCTGCAGACTCTGGTCCCCATCTCAGAGATCAGCTCACGACAAGTTTCCCGTTCTTGGCCACCGGTGACGTCAATTATCCCTCCGCACTGGGTCGCTGGGAACGGCATGGCGGCCAGGCGACGACTTGGATTGTCCTGCGCCAACAGCTCAGGTCCCTGCTGCAGTAGCCGGCGGAGTATTTCCATCGCCGATCAGCAGGATACAGTTTGTGGTGCACAACTGAGGCGTCCCGAGTTCATCCCATGGTGCCGGCTCACCACTTAGCTCTTTTCTATGTGGTGGACACCGATGCAGGCAAACCCCCATTTGGGGCGAGCAATACAAGAACGTGTGGCAGAACCAGCTCATTACACTCCAGGGCAGTGGTGCCCAGACTTTTCCTGTCACGCCCCCCCTTACCAATAAAGGAATCTGTCCCCCCTCCCCCCTCCATTCCTGCACAGTGCACTCGTCAGAGGAGCTTTGGGCTGCCCATGGAGCTGGGGGCAGAGAGGCGGAGAGGGAATGAGGGCAGAGGTGGGCTGGGAGCGGAGCTGGAGGCGGAGTGGAGTTGAGGCTGGGGCCAGAGCTGGGTTGGGAGCAGAGAGGGGCTGGGTGGCACTCCTTCCCCACTCCCCATGGGGGCTGGCCCAGGCCTCGCCACGCGCCCCTGAACATTCCTCCACAGCCCCCCCGCCCAGTTTGGGGACCACTGCTTCAGGGGCAGGGATCAGGAAAGCAATGGGGATCGGAGGCTGAAGGGGGCAGCCAGCCTGAGGACCGGGTGCTCTGTTCCTGCTCCTCGGGTGTCTCACGACCTCACTCCCACTAGTAACTGTGGCAGTTCCAGAGACGACAGCAGGGATGGTTGTAGGGACTGAATATTATCCCCATGACGCCCCCTCCAGAGCTAGCCACTTTACTCCTATCCCCATCCGACTGCGTCTGTCACTGCTAGAACCAGGCGGACATTCTCCTCCACACGTTGGGTTTATTTATTAGTTGTTGTAGTTTGTCTGGTTTTGTGTGTGTGACAAAATGGCCATTTTTGCAACGTGTTGGCATGTTTGGAGCTTTTGTCAAAAACCAAGATTTGTTCATTTTTGGCCACCAAAATCTTTGGACGAATCTAAAAGTCCATTTGTGTGTGTGTGTGTGTGTGTGTGGGGGGGCAGACGACAGGGCATTTCCTGCCCTGCTGTAATCATCACACACACTTCTCTCTCTAGACACCGGATCATCCCCAGACCTCTCCATCCACAGCTGTCTTCTTCTGTGTCTCACTGTGCACGCCCTCTGTCTATCCACTGATCACCACCGTATCTATCAGACTGTAGACACGCACATTAATTAAAGTGCTGGAAGGTGTGTGTGTGTATATATGGGGGGGGGAGGTTTTTAAAGGTTTAAAAAGTCCCTTTCATGAGGCTGAAAAAGCACTTATTTTACAAGAGAAATGACCGGCGCGAGATTGCTCACCAGGCAGATTTAGCCCAAGATCTCATTAGAATCTAATGTCCCTTTGCGAAGCCCGTCTGCGAGCAGCCTGGCTTCTGAGACGCCGATCCAGCCTGGGCGATGCTGAGCTCTGAGCTTTCATTAACACAAAGCAGCACCATTCTGCTCGGCCCAACTATCTGGCAGCCCGATGGTTGATTGAGACGAGCCATTTCTCACCAGGTAGAGAGAATGAGACTTGGATTGGAACATAAAAGATTGTTTTAATTAAAGCATTAAAGCATTTCTGAGCCTCCTGCTGCCTGTGGCCAGTTAGGAGCGGAGGCGGAGCCCTGGGTTACAGACTGAAGCCAATTTCCATCTGGGTTGGAAGGAAAAACCCGAGTCCCTGCAGTTTGGATGGATAAAATGGAATAGGCTCGTGAGCTGACATGGAAAAAGTTGCTTCCATCCAGAGGAGGCTTTGCAAAGCACTGTCATTTTCAATCTGCACACGAGAGTTGGATCCTTCCTCCCTGAACTGCGGCCACCTCTGGAATGCCGCAGCTGTTTAACAGCGCAGAGCAACACTGCACACAGGAAGGTAGGAATGGCCTGGCTGACTCAGACCTGGGGTCCTTCTAGTCAGATATCCGGTCTCTGATTGGAGCCAGCATCAGCCGCGTTGGAGGAAGGTGTAAGAACCCCGCACTAGCAGATGTGGGGTAATCTACCCTCCCCCCTGACATTAGGTCTCATCCTGGTCTCCAAAGGTACGTCTACACTACAATCAAAAATGCATGACACTGAGTCGCAGAGCCCGGGGTCAGTTGACTTAGGTGTGGGGCTAAAAGTATACACTGGGGTGTATAAAGGCATTAGAATAGTCTCCGCATTATTCTCCATCCTATTCCTTATGCACCCTGACCTCCAGGAGCTGCAGGCAGTGCTGAGCTGACAGTTAAATTAGAGCCCCTGCTCCATAGTGCAGGACAATTAAGTGAAGAACGGTCCCGTAGCTCACCAAGCCTGGGTGAGGAGGGTCTGGCATAGCTCGCTCGCAGTGGTGCTGGAACCATTGGAATAATGCGAGTGCTAAGAGCCATTGAACCAAACTGTAAACCCTGTGGATAATGGAAACCACTTCAAGCCAGGGGGTGCAGCAGCCCCCCCAGCACCAATGTGCTCTCGGCTCCGTGCTGGTCTTTCTAAATCTGTCATGATTTTGAAATCAATGGGGGGGGGGGGGGAGAAATCCATGTAGCTCTACCAGTAAACCCTTCTAGTGCAGACAATTCATACTGCTGGTCCAAAACTACTTGGGCCAGGATAGCGTCTCCCAATTCCTCTACTGGCAAAACCTATTTTCCCGCGGTGTAACGGTGTTTGCACTGGGGCTTTGGACACTAAGGCTTACGTTCTTATGACAGTATAAAAATGTCATAAAAATCATCATACCTCCATCTGACATCACTTCTAGGGTAGACCCGACTTGAGACTCCCAGGTACTATGGTGACAGAACAATATAAGTGTCTCTGTATCTGTGTCCCCCCACTGTGATCCAGCAAGGTCATCCACGCTCGGCTTCCAGCTCCCCTGGCCGTCACCTTCTGACCAGGGTATTCCGAGGCTGCACAGCTCGTATTTATGCCATGATATTGCCCCCCAAGACAGACTGCCCACACAGGCCTGCTTGCTTTCTCTTCGGAGACAGGAAGCGGTGTAATTGCCCACCATTTTAAGTTACCACACAGATCTTTCTAAGCAAGCACATTTATTCCTAGGGTAAAAGCATTACAGAGATCATGCCATTACAGAGATCACGCCAACTCCAGCCTGGGCTCTGGCAAGCGAGCAGTCCTTCAGAACTCCACACAGGGGGTTTCAAGTTCAAAACCCTTTGCTCAGAATGAGATCACTCATGAAAAGTCTAGTCCAGCCTTTATATACTTTGGGGGTCTTTGATCTGGAGTTTCACTGAGCTGGTAGTCGCTAGACAATGGTTTTTTCTCAAGGTGCAGCTTCAAAAGGATGGATTCAGAGGTGGGTCATTTGCATCCCCCTCACCCCAAGTACTTCTTAGGAAACCAACTTCACACCTATTGTCCCATACATACGTATTGTTCTGAACATTTCCCTAAGGTTTTCATTACTTACTTCTGCTAGAAAAGTTACCCACAATCCTACAATAACACAAACAGTTGCATTTTTAATACCATGGACCCCAAAGGTATTAAACTTAATTCAATAAGGTTTGTCCAGAATATTGCAGAAAATTGCCATCTGTCACAATAAGCACCTAGACAGACAGACACGACGTAACTGCAAGGACCACCTGGAGCTGCAGCTGCTGTAAAGGGATTGAAGTCTAGTGGTTACAGCCAGGACCAGGAGCCTATACAAACACCGATTATTTTCTCCTGTGATTGGCCAATCTAGGAGACACGTTGCCAGCTCCCACCAACAAATGGGAAAAGGACAAAGAAATAATTCAACCTTCTCCCTTCCCGGAGTCTGAGCAAGGGTCGGTTGGTGTTAATTTGTCTCAAGTGCAACCATTTTTGTAGCAGCATCAGTTTTTCATTCATTTCTCTTCTTTTTTCTGAGCGATTCAAAGCAGGAACAACCATAATGGTTTTGCTTTCCCACGACTGGGATCTCCCCGGCCCCTGCATGACCGTGGAATCCACTGCCTAGATTTTCGTTCTATTGCCCAGAAGGGATTGCAAGTGAGGGTTAATGGAAGCTCCTATACTGGGCATTTTACTTCTTCAAAGCAATGCACGGACGCTGCCTAATTAAGCCAGGGAAGTGGCCTAATCCTCTTTGTACAGATAAGGAGTAGATGCAGAAAGGAGTGAAGTGGTCCAAGCCAAAGGGAGAGTCACTGGTAGAGTTAGGATTAGAACTCAAGACATGCAGATGCCAGAAATGTTCTCATGCCAATAAACTCACCCTGTGCAGCCATCATCCATCAAAATTCCCCTTTCCTTACTAAGGCTTGGTCTACACTACAGAGATGGGTCTACATAGGGCAGCTTACGTGGACCGAACTATGTCAGTGTACACACTACAGCCTTGCTCCCGCCGATGTAAGTGCCCTCCTCCACCAACATAATAACTCCAGCTCCAGGAAAGGCTTAGTTAGGGCAACGGAGCGTTTGTGGAGACGTTGCATTCCTTACCTCGGCTGGCTTCTCGATTTCACACCACCGCAGTGAAAATGACAACAAAGCCGGCTCCGGCTCCCCAGCTGGGCTGCCGCCCGGGCTCCTAGCTCACTGCTAGCCCTGTTGCCCCCTGGGGTCCCGGCTCCCTGCTCCCCACCAGAACGGCCACTGACTAGACTCCGGGTGCAGATCTCCCTAGGCGAGAAGCCCCAGGTGGCTCCCTCCCCACTCCTGGGAGGCAAGAAGCCAGGGGCCAGCTGGGCTTCTGGGGGAGAGCTGTATGGAGCGGGAGCCCTGGGTCCTAGCCCCGCCACTGCCCCCGTGAGTCGGTGGAAGCACTCTGGGTGAGGACGCGCTCCACCGGCAGAAGGAGGGTAGTGTGGACATCAGCCACCGCAGTAATTACTAACATAGGTCGACTGCAGATTGTACTGTCGACGTGCCCTAAGAAACAAAGCCCAGTGAAGACACAAAGCTGTGTGTTCATCCCCAGACAGTTGTTCACATACCGGCACCCGACTCGCATGCACACACCACACAGACCCCCGTGTGCATCGGGAGGTGCTCACACACACGGCCCCTGCCTGCCATGGAGGATGGAACGTAATTGATGAATAAGACTGAGACAAGAAGCCACTAGAGCCTTTCCCAGCAGTCCGACTGCTAGTTGCCTGCCGTTTTGCCTTTGGCCAGAGCAGCAAACCTAAACCATGGATGCAGTATTTTTTAAGTAATCTTAATTAATCAGCAGTTAGGAACGGCAGCCCGTGAGACTACAGCTGCCAGCCCCCGAAGCCGCCGGGGACGCTGGTGACACGGTTTCAGAGAATCGGCACTGCAGCAGGCCGTGGTTAATACCCTCACAACAGGGGAGGGACTGTGCTGCCAAGAGGCTGGGTTTTCTGAGCATCTGGCCCGATTTCCACGAGTCCCGAGCCAGCTCAGCACAGCTCCCGTTCTCCGGCGCTGGAGGACAGAAGCCGAGCGCTGTTCAGAGTGTCATCCAGCCCCACAGAGGGTAGGAGACTACTACAGCTACCAGCTAGAGTAGGGTTGCCAACTTTCTAATCGCACAAAACGTAACACTCCGCCCTGCCCCTTCTCTGAGGCCCCGCCCCTGCTCGCTCCGTCTCCCTCCCTCCCTCGCTCACTCTAGCCCTATCCTCACTCAGTTTCACCAGGCTGGGGCAGGGAGTTGGGGTGCAGGCTCCAGCTGGGGGTGCAGGCTCTGGGGTGGGGGTGGAGAGGAGGCATTTGGGTTGTGGAAGGGGGTTCCGGGCTGGGGCAGGGGTCGGGCTGTGCGGGGGGGCATGCGCTCTGGGTATGGGGTCTGGGTGGGGCCAGAAATGAGGGGTTCAGGGTATGGGAGAGGGTTCTGGGCTGGGGCGGGGGGTGGGGGGTGCAGGCTCTGGGGATGAGGGGCTTGGGGTGCAGGGCTCTGGACTGGGGCCAAAGGGTTCAGAGTGCGGGAGCGGGTGCAGGCTCCGGCTGGGGGTGTGGGCTCTGGGGTGGGGCTGGGATGAGGGGTTTGGGGTCCTGGAGAGGGCTCTGGACTGGGGCAGGTGATTGGGGGGGGGAGTTTGGGTGCAGGAGGGGGTTTGGAGTGGGGGGTCCCTGCGGTGCTTACCCCGGCTCCCAGGAAGTGGCTGCCAGGTCCCTGAAGCCCCTAGGAGCATGGGCAGCCAGAAAGGCTCTGCGCATTGCCCTTGTGCCCGCTGGCACTGCCCCCGCAGCTCTCATTGGTTGCGGTTCCCGGCCAATGGGAGCTGCAGAGCCGGCACTAGGGGTGGGGGCAGCCTCCCTGGCCATCCATGTGCCTAGGGGCTGCCAGGACCTGGCAGCCGCTTCCAGGAGCCACGCAGAACTAGGGCTGGCAGGGAGCCTGCCTTAGCCCCAGGACCCCACTGTGTCTCTGACTGGACTTTTAATGACCCGGTTGCGGTGCCAACCAGAGCTGAGAGGTCCCTTTTCGACCGGGCGTTCTGGTCGAAAACTGGACGCCTGCCAACTCTAAGCTAGAGGAGTTACTCCCCATTGAGGGCTTGTGATTGCGGGCATTATACGGAGTTTCATACTTAGTAAAGTCCATGAGGGGTGGGGGGATCTTTCCATTGGTTTTGGATCAGATCTGAGGAAGTAGGGAAGTATCTTAACAAAGCACATCTCAAGTTAAGGGAAGGGGAAAGGTCAAAGATCAGATGATCAGATGCTTTATTCAGGTGGCAGATGCTCTTTCCAACATGAAAGAGGCCGGTGTGGTCTCATGCACCAGACATGAGCTGGGGACACAGGAGACCTGGGTCCTTATTCCCTGCTCTGCATTCGGCAAGTCACTTTCCCTCTCTGAGCTTCTTTCTCCCACCTCTGTCCTTTGTCCGTCTCGTCTCTTTGGACTAGGAGCTCTTCAGGGCAGGCACTGTCTCACACTGTGTATTTGTACAGCACCAGACACAACGGGGCCTCTGGGCGCCACCACAACAGAGGTTGTCATTGTGATGCAACAGTGGGGATGCCCAACAACGTACCAGAACATTTGCTCTTGTACGAATAGCCCAAGGTCCAGTGGGCTTCCACAGCAGCCGTGGGAACTACAAGTTGTGGACTACAAACCGCGGCGTGTTGGAAGAACTTCCTGCTTCCTGCCAGGATGTATCTGCCCTCCCGGCAGGAGGTCTCAGCACTGACTGAAGCTGGGAGCACGGGGCAGGCAGGCAGAGAGGAGGCTGCTGGACTGTCATCCTGTTCTCTGTTTCGTTACAGAATAAGACCTGGTTCCTGGTGGTTTGTCTGAGTGGGTCTGGCTGGAGGTGAACACACAACGCCGAGCACACGGAGAAGCCTCAGGCCCAGTTGCCCAAAGTTGTGTAAAAAAAATTCACAAGGCAGGCGTCCCCTCTCTGGAACAACCTCATACGGGCCAGTGCACAGGAGGGTCAAACAGGTCGCTAGAAGCTCTCAGGCACCACAGCAACGGCCAGGAGACCAAAACCCAGACAGACACCCCGGCTAGATCTCAAGAAATGGAGCCGAGGCGCCTTAGCGCTGCAGGCCCTTGACACGGCAGGAAGAAATGCTCTTTTAGACCAGCGGATTTAGACGAGGCAAAGCCGCCCAGCGTTTGTATCACTCAGTGACCGTATGCTATCCCGGCAAAAGCAGCATCCGCAGGGGCTCCAGAGCAGAAGTGAAACAGGGGATAATAGGGAGAGCCGAGCTGTATGGAAAAAAAAGCCAAACAATGAAAAATGCCCGTCCCCAGGCCACTCGTGTTTATAGTCACATAAAGTTTAAGGCCCGAGAGGACTATTAGATCATCTCGTTGGCCCTCCTGCATAGCACAGGCTATTACGTTTCACCCAAACAGTTTAAAATGCTCACGGTCGTTATGGCTCCAGAAGTGATAACCCCCCGCCCCCATAAATGCATTTCAGTCACCTATGGCCAATGCAGTTTCCTGTTATTGCGACATACATGGATCTTAGATTGCAGCTCTCCTGTCTCCCCAGACAATGAATCAGGCATCCAACCATATACGACTGACGCTGCTAAGTTAGGCCCTATTCTACTGAATGCAAGTGAGCGCGTGCTGGCCTGGAATTTAAACTGCTCGGTAGCCCTCCTGGGGCCAGGGCTGTGCAGAGAGAAAGAGAAAGACAGAGCTCAGGGCTCTTGGGAGGTGGTTGGTGCCGCATAAAGACCCGGTTTTAGACATTTCATCTCTGGTTACATCTTCCAATCATGCGAATGTCAGTTCAGACATTTCGGGATTGCTCCTTATCAGCTAAAGAGCCCGGAGCATTTACCGCAAAGGAGCAGAATGCAAACACCCCGACACAGCTCTCAACGGCCCAACCTTTCCTCCGCTCCACATGAAGCTGGAGTGCCTCCCCCCTCCTCCCCCGAAAGTGGTTCACGTCAGGAAGAGGGAGACGCAGCACTGAGGCCACAGGTTGGCTCGTTCCCACGCATGGCCAGAATGCCCACAGCACCTGAAGTTCCTGCTGGAATAATTTTTCATGTCTTTCCTTTTAGGTCTTTGTCGCAAATCCCATCCCCCCTGTGGGCCTTGGTGTGTGGAGAGCATGGGCGGTGGGTATCAAAAACCAGGGCAGGCTAAGCCTCCCCTGACCCAGGCTGCGGCCCCACCCATGTTCCCCTGGGAGGCCCCATCCTCTCTCCCCCTCTGCCCTGAAGCCGGAGAGGGCTCAGCATTGGCCAGCAGCCTGGGCCAGCGCTGCAGGGCCGGTGGCTCAGCCCGGCACTTGAGGGGGCTGGCCTGGCGTGGCTGAGGTGGGTCTCCTCCGGACGCAGAGTAGGGAAGACTTGGGGCTCTGGCGTGCAGGAGGGCTGGGCCTTGGGGAGGGTGACCAGACAGCAAGCGTGAAAAATCGGGACAGGAGGTGGGGGGTAATGGGCGCCTATATAAGAAAAAGCTCCAAATATTGGGATGGTCCCTATAAAATTGGCGCATCTGGTCACCCTAGCCTTGGGTGGAAGGGGCGGGGCTGGCAGGGTAGCCTCCCCGAAGGGGGGTTCACTTGCCACCCATGGGGGAGGGGGACACAGCTGAAGACCCCAAGGGGTTCAAGCCTGCAGTGAGATATCATACAGCCCCACCAAAAGGATGCAGCTCGACCCACCTCTTACTGCTCACGGGCTGTCGCTCGTTTGTCTATCCACATCGGCTGTGTCTGCACTCGCCTTCCCACCATTGCTCCAGCATCACTGCCTGGACGTCTAGCACAGACAGTCCTCCTGGACCAGGCCACCGTCCCCTGCACGAAGCCCACATCTCGCTTACGGATGCAAAACCGCCTCTGAGCTGAGCCCAAGTTCAGGATCCAGCACACCTGCGGATTGCTGTATGGACCAGAAACCCGGACCCCCTGACAGACAGACTTGGAGCACTCCACTATCAGCACCAAATCCTTAGCACAAAGTGGTTTGACCTTGTACAAAATGCCACCATCTTGCAAAGATCTGCTCTTCCTTCAATGCTCATTAGATTGAAAAGCCAGTACAGACAAAACACCCCAGCACACCAGGCTCTCCATCAACGTGCGAAGGGGTCATGCCAGGCCCGCCGGAACGGGAGGGGGACGGGCGGTCAGGGCCCTCCCGCTTTTTAGTGGCCTGGCCACTTTATGGGCCCCCGCCCCCTTCCCTCCAGGCCTCATCCCCCCAGTCAGGCCGGCAGCTGGTGTAGCCTGGCTGGGGAGCCCGGACAGTTGTGGTCCGCGCCGGCTCCCCACAGCTGCCCACGTGGCTCTTATCTCTGAGGCCCCCCCACCCCCCGGCCAGAGCAAGAGCAGCGTGGGCAGCTGTGGGGAGCCTGGGTCCTTCCTCCTCCCCTGGGTGGGGGAACCAGGGGACGGGGACACAGGCAGAGGGCTGCTTTTGGCCCCACCCCACCCTGGGCAAGGGAAGGGGTGTGGGCTCCCCAGCCCCGCTCTGGCTTGGCCAGGGCCTCCAGTGGAAGAGGAGGGGCCTTGAAGGCCAGTAGTGGGCCCTCGGGGGGTGGGGGCCCCCCCCCCCCCCCCTTTTGGAAAGGCTTCACCGCCCCCGGTTCACTCCCTCACCCTCCTGTAAGGTCTGAGGCCTTTTTCTGCAGCCACATTAGGACAGCATCAGCCAGGAGCCAAGAAGCAGAAAGTCACCTCCTCCCATTCCATCTCAATGCCATTACAAGAACGTAGTAGCGGGCTGTTCCGAAGGCCCCTGTCCTAACAGCACCCACCATCAGCCGATAAAGAAACAGATCTGAAGATGTTTAAAGAAAACTTTGTTTGACAGCATCTGTCTGGCAAGAAACCACTTCTCGATTGCTTCTCTGTAGGGTTTCTGTCTGGTTCTTTCATTGTTTCTGTCTGTTGCGTAACTAATTTGGCAAGATTTAAATCAGCTAAGGTGAGGGGTCTGATTGGGTAAAGAAGTGTTTCCTAATGGGCAAGGGTTGGTGAAAAATACTGTTTTGTAGGACTTTACTTTACTATATAAATGGGTCCAAAAGGAACTCCAGGACACAGTCCGACAATCAGAGCTGGCCGACCTCAACTCCCTGTCAACCACATCGTACAGAAACTGGAGTCCCCCAGACAACCTGATCAGGACTGGCCAGCAGGAAAAGTTCATCTGCCTTACTGGGAATGGGGAGTATGGTGTGCTTAGCGTGTGTCTTCTGCTTTGGTAACTGTTAATGAAGAGAGGTTAAGGATATTACTGTGTAAGGTTCTTTCATGGTAAAAGGCCCCACAAACCCGCAGAAGATCATACCCTGAGCCCTAGAAATTGAGTAAGGGTAGGTGCCTTTCACCCTGAGCCCTAGGAACTGGGAAGGGGTGGCGGGTGCCTAAATTAACCGGGTTACTCCTTAAGCCCATGGCAGAGTAAAGATGAGGTGACCTACCGTGTGCGGGTAACAGTACCCGGCGTCATCTGCGGGGCCAACACAAAGATTCGCAGGATTGAGCCGGATCTGGGAACTTCACTACACAAAGTTTAGTGCAATTTCATCAGCTATGGTCCGTCTGGGCTGGGGTTGGGGTTCAAAAGGGAGCTAGATAGATTCATGGAGGACAGGTCTATCAATGGCTATTAGCCAGGATGGGCAGGGATGTTGTCCCTAGCCTCTGTTTGCCAGAAGCTGGGAATGGATCACTTGATGATTACCTGTTCTGTTCATTCCCTCTGGGGCACCTGACATTGGCCACTGTCAGAAGAGAGGATACTGGCCTAGATGGATCCTTGGTCTGAACCAGTAGGGCTGTTAAATTAATTTAATTAATGGAGATATCCCATCTCCTAGAACTGGAAGGGACCTTGCAAGGTCATTGAGTCCAGCCCCCTGCCTTCACTAGCAGGACCAAGTACTGATTTTGCCCTAGATCCCTAAGTGGCCCCCTCAAGGATTGAACTCACAACCTGGGGTTTAGCAGGCCAATGCTCAAACCACTGAGCTATCCCTCCCCCCACTCTGTTCTTATGTTCGAATAGACAATACATGTTTGATGAAGGCCTTCAGGCCTCTCCCTTTTATCATGTCCTTTCTTCTCTCTTGGCTTTGCCCCCTCCCCTCTTCAGGGTCAGGTAAGCATTACCTCATCACAGTCCCACACTGACCAAGGGAAGGGGGGTGACTCACTGGAAAGTCCAACAGATCCTTTGTTGCTGCCTAGGCCAGCGTCCTTTGTTCCTGTGAGGCTGGGCTGGGTTTGTCCCATACCTGCCCTGATGAGGTGTGAACTGCCCCTCTGCTCCGGGAGAGTTTTGTCTGGGCTTGTTTTAAGCCATGAGGACGCATTTTCAGCCTCAACTATATACATGAAATGACAACCTACAACAATTACTAGAACAACAATGCTCAGTGCATCATGAGCCTTCCGAAGACACCCGACATGACAAACGTTGCATGAGATGCCACACAATCATATTATAAGGATGAACATGGGGGTGCAGGGGGTTCCCCCGAGGTACAGAACATCACAGACATTATGAAACACAAGCAATATCTTGTCTTTAAACCCCAGAACTGCCCCTGTTCTGGAGACTTTCATAAACTGATTTGAATGCACGAAGAGAGCAGCTGATCTGGGCTGTACTATCATGATGCAAATGCTAAGAAATCACACCTCTGAAATTCACGGTGGGCGGTGAGAGGGAAACATTTTGTGGACAGCCAGTGTCATGCCGTGACACGCGAGTCCAGTGCTGCTAGCTAGAAAGGACAGGCCAAAAGCCTGAAAAACAACCCAGATGTGTTGTGAAAATTCAGAGAGTAGTTTGTTCACGGGATGGGCTACTCTGCCCACCCCCCACTCTCTGCCTCCTCGGTTGCAACTTGCAACTAAAAGCAAATCTCATCTATCAGTCTATGGTATTTATAAGGCGCCTGACTTCTTGGCTTCCAAACTGGGCTGATGGAAGATTTTTCCATTGAAACTGGTTTTCAACGGAAAATTGGGCTTCTAACAAATGATTTCCCCCCCACGGAAAGTATCTGCTTTCCAACGATAATTTTGACTCTTTGTCCAGAAAACAAAACCCACAGAACTGTCAACCAGAAGTTTTCACTTTTTCAATAAAAAGTCAAAATTTTCCATGGAAAAAACCAAAACCCATTTTCCGAGCCTCCCACGCTGAACAGCCCCGGCAGCTGCCCAGTTACGTCCTGTGGTCACAGCAAAGCACCACACGCCGACTAGTGTCCAGGCTTGGCACCTTCCCAGGTCCTTTGCTCAGTGCCTTTGCCCCCAGTAGCTGCTTCCTCTTCTTGCTTAAGTAGATGCGCAGATAAGGCCACTGTCTACATTGCAATAAAGGACCCGCGGCACAGCCGCAACTGGCCTGGGTCAGCTGACTCGGGTGCTGCGGGATATAAAACTCGCACCCGCGAGTTATCGCTGGGTGTTTGCATTCTGCTCCTTCGCGGTCCGTGCTCCGGGCTCTGCAGCTGATACGAAGGATTCCTTAAATGTTAGCACTGACCTTAACATGATTAGCAGATGTAACCAGAGGAGATGAAATGCCTAAAATCAGGTCATTGTGCGGTGACAAACACCTTGTGAAATACAAAGAGCCCGCGCCCTGGCTAAGAGACGTAACGTTTTTTTCCTGCATCGCCCTGTCTGCAGAAGGACTGCACAGCAGACTCAGAATCCGAGGCTGCACGTGCTCACTTCCATTCTTTATAACTTGTGCTTGGGCTGGAGCCCAGGCCCAGAGACTCCATGAGGGTGGAGCGTCTACACTACTCAGCCCAAACCCTGCAAGCCCGAGTCAGCTGATCTGGGCTCCGAGACTTCGGTTTTGATTGCAGAGTAGACATACCCTAAGTGGCAGGCTGAGCGGGGACATGGCATGACCTCTCCCTGGCTCCCTTTGCAGGGAACGAATCCCTTTCCTGATTGCTGTGCATCCACCCCATCCCACAGTTTGCACATACGCTCCTTACAGCTGAGGCGGCTTCGGTGTTTGTGCAGCGTCTGGCCCACTGTGTGCTCCCTAAAGCAACGACTGATCCCAGTATGAATGGGGAGGACCTTGTGCAAATCTGTACGTTCCAAAGGCCGAGCACGGCAAAGTCTGCTGTGGCTGGACCACGCAATCCATGTTGTGTTAATACACTCTAAATCACGAGTGCCGGGTGTGCGTGGCATCTAGCAAGCTGACGGGTTGGTGTGTTTTACTGTCTCCGGCAAGGCAGCGAACGTCACAGTGTCTCTGTGAGGTCCAAGGGAAAGGGACGGGTCCCTGCAATAGGACGATTTGGGGTGAGTTCAGGGCTGGACGGGGACTAGGGCGAGGAGTAACCAAGTTGGGCAAAGCCAGGGCAAGGCTGGGAGGGTCAGAACTCCGGATCAAACCTGCCCAGGCACAAGACACTCAGGGTTAGAGAACAGATGGTGAGCGAACCCCTTACTGGCCTGGGTGAACCCCAAAAGGTCACACAGAGAAACTAGACTCATTCCATGCTCTGCCACGGATTCTCGGGGGAACGTAAGCGTGCGCAGACTCACCCGGCGGTGCCTCCTGCTGGTTGTCCTCGGGAATTAGCATCCAGCCTCCAGAGCGTCCTCTTCAGGCCGGTGTCTCACCGCCACTGCTGGCCCCCGTGTCCCTCCCAGGACCCCGGTGCCCCTTTAACTGGGTGCTGCCCCCTGGCAGAACCCCCACAGCTCTGGGTCTCCCCCTCCCTGGGGAGCCCCCACCCACTATCCCCACTTCACCTCAGTCTTGGCTACTGCCCAGTCTCCATCTAGCCCCCGTTCACTGGGGCAGACGGCAGTATCAGCCACTCCTCACAGGCAAAGGGGTTCGGACCTACTGCCTCTGCCTACCCATGGGCTGCCTCATTGCAACCCTGCACGTATTCAGCCTATAGTCAGGCCTGTAGCCTGGGGCTTTCCAGGCCGGAGCTCCCTGCTCCCACTCTGAAGCCAGGCCCTTCTCCCTCTACAAGCAGAGGGAGACTGACTGGGGCCTGGCTCCCAGCCTCTTATAGGGGCCTGATTGGGGCCTGGCCACAGCTCAGCCTACTTTCCCCAATCAGTCCAGGCTCCTTGCCCCAGCCCCAGCCCTCTCCTGGGCTGTTTCTAGCCCCGCAGGGCAGGAGCGGGGAACCATCCGCTACACAGACCCCGGCCAACTCACTTAATGTAGCTTCTGCCTCAGTTCCCCAGGAATGAAATGAGAGTAATACTTCCCCACCTCCCGGGGTGCTGTGAGGATGAAATGCATTCACAATCGAAAGGGGCTCACATGCTGTGGTTGGGGGGAGCCATATAAGCACCATAGATTGAGACAGAATTTCAGAATTCTGGCCCCGGGGTGTCGCTGTAGATCTGCATGGTGGGGATGGAGGAAAACTCTTTGAAAGCACAGAACTCTTTGGAGTTTTGAGTTATCGCTGGGTTTGCATTCTGCTCCTTCGCGGTCCGTGCTCCGGGCTCTGCAGCTGATACGGAGGAATCCTTAAATGTTAGCACTGACCTTAACATGATTAGCAGATGTAACCAGAGGAGATGAAATGCCTAAAATCAGGTCATTGTGCTGTGACAAACACCCTGTGAAATACAAAGAGCCCGCGCCCTGGCTAAGAGACGTAACGTTTTTTTCCTGCATCGCCCTGTCTGCAGAAGGACTGCAAAGCAGACTCAGAATCCGAGGCTGCACGCGCTCGCTTCCATTCTTTATAACAGGGGCTAACTTAGCAGAGAAAACCAGGCATGCAAAACAGAACAAGGCATCGTGTGCATGTAATGACTACAGCAAAAGCTCTCTCAGGCCCCTAACTGGCCATCGGCAGGTGCAATTGTCCAGAATGAGCATATGACCCATGCAAATCAAAGTGCTGCCTTCAGAGACCATTGGACCTACTGGGTTGCCTGGTATTCATCTGTTCATGAACCACTAGTTACGATTTCATGTTACGGGGCTGACCTCAGGGTCCAGCCAGGATCATGGCATCATTGCACGGGGCACTGTTCAAACATACAGCGAGACTCAGCCCCTACCCTAGATCTATCTAGGTGCTTAGGAGCCGTCCATAAATCATGTAACACATATTTTGGTGATTCCAAGACCCCCTTTAACACTTTGTAACACTAAAACAAACACTCTGTCTTGTAAAATGATGGACCCACCCATCCCTTAGTGAATTATATAATTTATGGACAGCCCCTTCCTGATGTAGCCCTCAGCCCTGAGCACTAGAGGTGGTCAGGAATTTTTCTGTGACTTTTTTTTTGTCAAAGGATGCCAATTTGTCAAAACCAATGCTTTTTGCACGAAGGGAGCAGTTTCAGCAAATTTCTCAGCTTGAAACACTTTCCGAAAGAAAAGTTTTCAGTGTCAAACTCTCCCATTTAAGCATTTTCAGAATGACCAGTTTTGGTTTTTCCAGTTCAGAATAAGTTGTAAGCCTATTGGAGTAGAATTTAATTTTATTATTTTTGCTTTTTTTAAAAAGAAGGTCAAAATCAAAACAAAGCATTTGGAAAGTATCAAAATGAAATGTTTCAACTGACCTGAGTCTAAATATTTTTTGGTTCATGCCTTTTTTTTTTTTAAATTTAGACCTTTCGTCATGCTTCAGGTTGGGGAAAATTTCTAAAATCTCTTGGCACGATGAGAAAACCGTTTCTCACAGAGCGCCCTACAGTCACTAATGGACTTTATCCCTTGCAGTGGGGATTGATTATCCCTATTTTAGGAATGGGAAAATGAAGCTCAACGGACATTAAGTAACTTGTCCAAGTTGACACATGCAGTTTATGAAAGACCAGGAGGAGAACTCCAGTTGTCTAAGTTCCCATGAAATGCCCTGGCCAATGGACCATTCTGCCTACCCTTTGTGAGTTTACCCTCTAAGGGCTGTATGTCTGGAGGTCCTTAGTTTTCATTCAGTTGCTTTGCATTGACTTTCCCGGGATTTTCCCTCAATAAGGATTGACTAGAGACCTCAAGATTTACCCTGATAGGCTTAGACCAGGGCTGGTCCAGAAATTTCAAACAAAACCTTTTCCCATCTGAAAATGGGGTTTTGTCCATAGTGAAATTTGCCACAGGAACGGAACGATGTCATCAGGATAGGCCATCAGAAATATCGAAACACAGTGTTCCAGTTCAGGTCAGGGTCAACCGCTCTGTCTAATCTGCTCGCAGTGGTGCCTGGGAGCTGTAGTTCTTGGTTCCACTATACTATTGGATGTGGACTACATCTCCCATGATGCGCTACAGTCTCATTCCTATGTCGGAGCCATGGTGGCATTTCATGGGACTCCCACAACCATGGGACACCAGACCCTTCTGTTTTATATGGATGTGACTCCACTAACCCCAGGGGAGTGACTCCTGATTTACTCCAGTCTAAGCGAGATCAGACTCAGCCCATTAGACTGCAAGCTCTGTAGGCCACCAACCCTGCGTCCCACCTTCCACTTACAGCTCCGAGCTCACCAGGGGCTAGACACGCACCAGTGTATCCGCAAATGCTTTTAGCTCATCCAGCATCTCTGATACACGGGCTGGCTGCGCCCTGCCTTGATTGTGCCTGATTAACATGCAAGCGGGCCAGATTTGACTGTCACCCCTGGGGATGGAATGAACGTGAGCTTTTAGAAAGCGAATGACAGGGCCGGCGCTGGCTGCAGTGCTTGGCTCGTTAGACAGCTGTCTCCCTTCTTAGCTTGCTCTCAGATGAACGTTTGCTTTTGTCACTCCCCGAGGACGCCGCTTGGGCTCTGAGCTGTCATTTCAATGTCACGGTGCGCAGCGTGGGTAGTTGTCCTGTACTGAAATGAGAACAGCACAGGGGAAGTCCTGGGAAGTGGACAGAGGTCTATGTGCAATGGAGGTGCTGTCAGGCCAGACAGCAGTGGTGCAGATCGCTCTTGGAGGAGTGGTTTGGATGTGAAATCCACCACTCTGTGTCTTAGGTATTTATCCGGCCCCCATCGCTGTCACCTGCCAGTCTTTAAAGTGTTGAGTCTCGTAGTGGTCCTGCAAGGGCAGAGGCCGATGAAGGTTTCATGGGGCCCTGGGACAGAGCAAGTAGGGGGCCCCTCCCCACACCTTCCGGCTGCGGTCCCGCCCCCGTCCCGCCCCTTTCACCTGCGGCCCATCCCTGTTCCACCCACGGTCCCGCCCCATACTTCCCCCCCACTGCAGCCCCCGTTTACTCCTTTCTTTCCTCCCCGCCACCCCACTGCGGCCCCAAGACCGGAGAAGCTCAGTGTCCCTGCCAGGACCCCGGGGTTGCAGTATGGAGTGAGAGCTCCCCCAGCCCTGAGGCCACAGCAGGGAGCCAGAGCTCCTCCAGTCCCGGGGCTGCAGCCGGGGTCAGGGTGCTGGGGCTTCCCCCACCCTGCCCCGCCCCGCCCCGCCCGGTGCTGCTGCCGGGGAGTGGAGCGGGGTCAGGGCATGGAGATTTCCCCTGCCCTGGTGCTTGTCTGCTGGGGGTAGGGCGCCTGTTTTTCTGTTTTCACAGGCCCCGTGAGCCCATTGGCTAATGCGCCACTGTGCAAGGCACTGCAGGGCTGTTGTCCCCACAATGCTGCAGGGAAACTGAGGCACAGAGTGGTTAAGGCCCACTTCTCAGCTCCCACTGAACGCCATGGCATCTAAACACCCTTGCAGAGCAGGGCCTCATTGATATGCCCAGGGTCACCCAGGAAGCTGGTAATTGAATCTACGTCTCCTGAGTCCAACCATAATCCATGTCACACGGAACAGATGCCTCCCAGCCCTTATGGACATAGGAATCGAAGGTGACCGGTCCCAGGACTGCCTGATAGGCCTGTCAAATTGCTGGTGTGGTGCATTCAGTGAGGGCAACTCAGCAGGGGCAAAACGGCACCCAGAAGGTAGAAATCACGGCGGACAAACAGAGCATTTGCTTGCTCTGATGGCCGCGTGTGATCGGAGAAGAGAACCATTATCGCTGCCACGCTTACCGCTAAGAGTTAATGCCTGTCTTGCCGTGGTGCACAAAGGTCCCAATCCAGGCTGGGGAGCCATTGGGCTGTACAGCCACGTGGTACGAGACGGCCTCTGCCTTACGGAGCTTGCGCTCCAAAGAGACGGCGAATCGACACACCAGCCACACGTTACTATTCTGTCCGTTTATAGCGCCTTCCGTAAGGCCAGAGACGTTAACGAATGCCGCCTCAACCCCCTTACGAGCTCATCTCGTTGACGGGGGGAACTGAAGAAGAGGGCAATCAGATAACTTGCCCCGGGACACAAAGGAAGTCTGTGGCAGAGTCAGGAAAAGAGCAGTTTGTCTGACACTCAGGCCTAGCTCCACGACGGTATCTGGGAGTTAGGAGCCTAAATGCCTGTGAGGATCTGAGCATTCAGTCCCACGCTGTCAGCACCAGACAAGGCTCCCTTTCTGAAAGCTCCTCCGAAAGGGGATTTCCTCGGAGGCTTTGCCTTTGTGCTGAGTTTTGGGGAACTGACGTCATTTTTCAATTAGTTCCCAGCACACTGAAAGCACTTGAAGGTAAGTGCTCCTGCAGATGGATGGCGGCTGGCACGGTTCCCAACGCTCCCAGGACACGGAAAGAGCCTGGAAACGTTTCAGCGGGTGACTGCAGATTCGCTGGCGTGTTTGAGGGCAGATCCAAATCCCACTGAAGACACTGGGGAGAGTGGGATTTGGATCAGGCCCTTAGCGGACGAGGGATGGATGGAAGAATGAAAGAAAGACTTGACTAATTTCCCTGACAGTATAATACAAAACCTGAGTTAAAACCTCAAATGTTGAGGGTTGGCATATGTGCCCAGAGGTGAGGCGTGCAGTGCGACGTATGCACAGGGGGGAGGTGTGCAGTGTGACGTGTGCGCAGAGGGGAGGCGTGCAATGTAATATGCGCAGAGGTGAACGTGCACTATTATGTGTGCACAGAGGTGAGGCATGCAGTGTGAAGTGTGCCCAGAGGTGATGTGCACACAAGTGAGGTGTGCACTGTGATGTGTGCGCACCTGTGAGATGTGTAGTGTGGTGTGCCCAGAGGTGGGGCATGCAGTGTGATGGGTGTGCACAAGTGAGGTGCACAATGTGATGTGTGCGCAAAGGTGAGGCGTGCACTGTGACATGCACAGAGGTGAGATGTGCAGTGTGATGTGTGCATAGAGGTGAGCCATGCCGTGTGACGTGTGCACAGAGGTGACGTGTGCACTGTGATGTGCACAGAGGTGAGATGTGCACTGTGACGTGTGCACAGAGGTGAGGTGAGCACTGTGACATGTGCACAGAGGTGAAGTGTGATGTGATGTATGCGCAGAGATGAGATGTGCACTTTAACGTGCACAGAAGTGAGATGTGCCCTGTAACATGCACAGAGGTGAGGCGTGCAGTGTGACAGGTGCACAGAGGTGAAGTGTGCAATGTGATGTGTGCACAGAGGCGAGGCGTGCACTGTGACATGCACAGAGGTGAAGTGTGCAGTATGATATGTGTGCAGAGGTGCGGTGTGCAGTGTGACAGGTGCACGGAGGTGAAGTGTGCAGTGTGATGTGTGCGCAGAGGGGAGGTGTGCACTGTGCAGAGATGTGCCACGTGTGACATGCCTGTGGGGGAAGCATGGAACTGTAAGTAAGGCTGCGTGTGCCGTGTGCAGTGTCTCTCCTCCTCACTTGGAGATGGAGGGGGGTTCTTTGCGAAGAGCTGTCCCACCCGCTGCGGGATGGGCATTAATAGATCGTGAACCGGTGTCCCGTAACTTGGCTTTTCCTTGCTTTCGGGGCTGTGTTGGGATGGAGGGTGTCACAAAACCCAGCCTTCAACTCTTCCTTAAACTAGACTTCTGCTTATGGACTAGACACAGCAGCCAAACCCCGGACATAACCTGGAGCTAAAGCCGGAACTCCGCGAGCCGCCAGGACACAGCTGGCTTTTCTGGGGCCAGCGGCTAGAGGGCCAGGCGAGCCTACGTACTACGCCAGCGCCCACTCAGTATGCCCAGCTGTCTCAGGAGCCGCTCCAACGTGCATGCTTAGGGCCAGGCCGGGCGCTGCAGAGATGGGCTATAAAGTATTTGGCGGCGCAGGGGTGCAGAAGGGGTTAAATGTGAGCACGCAGACACACGAAGGCACCTGCCTTTCCTAGGATTCCTCCCACAGCCCTTTCCCTTTCTGTGCCGACACCATCAGATTAGGAATTAATTATAAATGTGAATAGAAAAATCACTTTGTTTAAAAAAAAACAACAACCCAGAGCTGTACATTAAAAACAAATTACGCTCAGCAGGCAGGTGAACCGGGACCCGCCAGGCAATCGGGAAGGCAGCGTGCAGGCAGTAATTGAAAAAGTGAGGGACGAGCGAGCGACTTACCCATCAACAGAATAGCTCCCGCTGCATATGTGCAATAACAAAGCGAAACAATCAGCGCCGGAGCCTGGAGGACAGTGGAACAGATGCGCGGCGTGGCCTCCCAGCCTGCCTTCGTACAATGGCGCTGCCTGCTTTCAGTTCATTCGGGGGAGCATATTGAAATCTCAATTATTAGACTCGGATCCCTTTTCCTGGCGATTTTCATTTCCCCTCTCGGCCAGCCTGGGAGAACCGTTCAGAACTGCCCACTCCCCCATCCTGCAGGGTCTTCTGGTTGCCTTGAGTCTGAGATGTTGGTTTGCTCTGGACAGAGGGTACAACTGGAATTCCTTGAGCACCACCCTAGGAAACGCTCTCGTCTGGGAGGGACTAGAATTGAAATCCGTCTGCTTGGGAATTACTCAAAGGCTTCGCCCCAGCTGGAACCCGAGCGGAGCCATGGTGCTGTCTGGAGACCACTGCTGAAGCAGGCCAGGAGACCCCACTCTGTGTTCTGGGGCAGGACTTCAGATTAACCCAGGAACAGACTATCCCAGAGGTAGCGGAGGGAGATCTCACCAAAGCCCAAGTGCATGGCTGTTCTCCGCCAGGGCTATGGACATCACTTGTTCATCTGGATGCATTCAGGGAGGCCGCTGGCCCCTAGTGTTGTCATTCCAACCTTCTAAGAGCCTCCCAATTTCCTGCAACTTAACACACATTGTCACCGATTCCTGGTGGTGTGACAACTGAGCAGCTAAGCTCTGTCCTGCAGTGCCCACCACTTCCCTAGTGGAAGTATTCCACAGTCTTATGAGCAGTAGCAGAATTTTCCCGCGATCGCTTTCTGTCCTTTGCCCCAGCCGGGATCAGGGCCCTTTTGTGCGCGCACACACACACACACACACACACACACACACACACACACACACACACACACACACACACACACACACACACAGAGTGAGAGCCTGAAAATGAAGACCTTAAATCTGAATAGACAAGACAGAATTAGGATCTTCATTTCACGGCTGGGGAGCTGAGGCCCGGGGAGGTGTGATGAGTTGGCCAACACCATCTGGAGTCGGGGGCAGAGCTGGGAATCAGATTCAGGAGCTCTCAGTAACTGCTGCCTTGCTCACAAAGAGATCCTTCCTCCCACGCAATCCCAACTGGCCATTCTCTCTCAATTCAAACAAACAGGCAGCCAGCATCCCCCCCCGACTCTTTGCCCCTGCCCCCGGCGACAATGGGAAGAATCCCAGTATCAGAGCAATCCAAAGCCTAGTGCAAATATTACTCTGAGCAAGACGGGAGGAGTGTTAAAAACAAGACAAACTAAGTACAGCTGGCATAAAATCCATGCAGTACATTGAACTGTAATGATTCTGACAATAAAGCAACCCAATAAATATTATGAAATGAAAACAGCCCTGGGGGAGCCCTGGCTATCGATTGTTGAGAGCTGGCATTCACGCTGCGGAGGACGTGCCAGACAGGTTTGCTTTGCTTTTCGTCTTTCCCTTTGAAAGGCGGGAGGAAAAGAACTCTGGAATGTGGGTTGCAAGTGAAGTTCAATGTGGAGCCCCAGCTGGGAAGGGCGTCTGCAGGAGGGAGAGGTGGAAAGAGAAGGGCTGGTAGCAGAGATATATGCATGTGCATGTGTTTGTATGTGAACATGTGTATGGCATGTGTAGCCACACCCAACTCCGCTAATGCACCTCAGTCCTGTCCCTGCTATCCCAGGGCTGGGATCCTAACACACAGCTCTGCCGGCGCCCCTCAGTCCTGACCAGCAATCCACCTGTTAGTCCAGTCCTGGGGTCACCCCCCAACAACTCTGCCAAAGCCCCTCAACCCCACCCTGCAGTCCCCCCACTCCCAACCAAGAAGCAGAAATTCACAGTCATCTCAGACTGGGAGGGCCGACGGGAGTAGTGTGAGACCCACAACACACAGTCAACCTGTGGAACTCCTTGCCAGAGGATGTTGTGAAGGCCAAGACTATAACAGGGTTCAAAAAAGAACTAGATAAGTTCATGGAGGATAGGTCCATATATGCCTATTAGCCAGGACGAGCAGGGATGCAAAACCATGCTCTGAAATGTCCATAGCCTCCGTTTGCCAGAAGCTGGGAACGGCGACAGGGGATGGATCACTTGATGATTCCCTGTTCTGTTCACTCCCTCTGGGCACCTGGCATTGGCCACTGTCGGCAGACAGGATACTGGGCTAGATGTACCCTTGGTCTGACCCAGTGTGGCCGTTCTTATGTCCCAGCAAACTCTTTGCTACTTGAGTTCTCTGGTAGGGCTGCGGAAAGGAAGGCTCCCGCACAGATCTAACGAGCCACCACATCCCCCATTCCCAGTGCCGACGAGATGGATTTTATTTCGTTTGTTGTCACTAAAGCCACCCAGTCCTCCATCCCCAGCGATAAAGACTCCTCTAGACAGCTCTCACATATGAACTGTGCGCCACCACCACACACTTTCAACACAGGCCCTGCCAGGGAGGTAGGGGTGAGGTACAGTGGTGTGAGAAGCGCTGTTCTTAAGATTAGATGTTCAACCAAGGCGTGATCTGTCTGTCACCATAGTACAGGGGAGGGCAAACTACGGCGTGCGGGCCAGATCCGGCCTGTCAGGACTTTCAATCTGGCCCGCGGGATTGCCAGCCCCATGGCACAGCAGGGCTAAGACAGGCTCCTTGCCTGCCCTGGCCCCGCACCGCTCCTAGAAGCGGCCGGCACCACGTCCCTGCGGCCCCTGCAGGAGGGGGGATAGAGGGCTCCATGCACTGCCCTCGCCTGCAGGCACCGCCCCCCACAGCTCCCATTGGCCAGGAACGGGGAACTGCAGCCAATGGGAGCTCCAGGGGTGGTCCTCGCAGGCAAGGGCAGTGTGCGGCAGAGCTGCCTGCCGCCCCCCCCCCCACCTCCCACCCAGGAGCCCCTGCCGGACATGCTGTCCACTTCTGGGAGCGGCGCGGGGTCAGGGCATGCAGGGAGCCTGCCTTAGCCCCGCTGTGCACCGCTGCTGCCCCAGAGCTGCTCGAGGTAAGCGGCGCTGGGCCAGAGCCTGCACTCCAAACCCCTCCTGCACCCCGCACCCCAACCCCCTGCCCTGATCCCCCTCCTGTACCCCAAAACCTGCCCTGAGCCCCCTGTCACACCCTGAACCCCTCCTGCTTCCCAATGCCCTGTCCTGAGCCCCCTCCTGCACTC
>NC_048303.1:1865619-1883275 GCF_013100865.1 Trachemys scripta elegans
CTGCACCCCAAACCCGGCCCTGAGCCCCCTGTCGCACCCTGAACCCCTCCCGCTTCCCAATGCCGTGTCCTGAGCCCCCTCCTGCACTCCACACCCCCTTCTGCACCCCAGCCCCCTGCCCTGATCCCCCTCCTGCACCCCAAACCCGGCCCTGAGCCCCCTGTCGCACCCTGAACCCCTCCTGCTTCCCAATGCCCTGTCCTGAGCCCCCTCCTGCATGCCACAACCCCTTCTGCACCCCAACCCCCTGCCGTGAGTCCCCTCCTGCATCCCGCACCATTTCTGCACCCCAATCCCCTGCCCAGCCCTACATTGATGGCCCTGCATACAATTTCCTCACTCAGATGTGGCCCTCGGGCCAAAAAGTTTGCCCACCCCTGCCATAGTACCTACCCTAGTACCCTCCCCCTCCCTCATGGGGCCCCAGCGTCCATGTTCCAGCCCCAGTCCAGACATCTACGATGTTACAGCCCACAGCCCCAGGAGCCCGAGTCCACTGACCCGGGCCAGCCATGGGTGTATTATTGCAGTGTAGTGGGTTTAGCTGCTGCTATGTAGATTTTCCTTTTCCTTGTCTTTTTTTTCTCCTTTCTTTTCTTGCCTGTCTGTCTGTGGCAGGTGCAACCTGGTGGCAAAGCCCTTGGGCAGAAGTGAGCCTGGCTCAATCTCTCGTGGCAGTGGAGGCCCCGCCCGGAGCCCTCGCCTGCTGGGTTCTAGGGGTGGTTCATGGGAAGGACAAAGGGCCCTTTGGAAGAGTCAGGGAGAACCGTGAGATCCTGGTCACACATGAGCTCCCAGGTTTGCCTGCACGGTCGCCGCCTGGCGGCTGTCTGGCCCGGGGCTTGGGGAGGGTTTGGCAAAGGGAACTTTGGGAAGTGGGGCATGCCTTGGACTTGGAGATGAGGCCATCTCCTCACGTTCAGATCCGCAATCTGACCTAGGAGTGAGTCAGGCCAGTGGCTGGGAGGGCTCCCCTCCAGCCTTCTATCTCCCCAGCCCCTCCTCCGCATTCTGCATTCTGCACCAGCCCCATGCTTCCCATGCTCAGTCTTGTCCTTTCTCTGCCCTGTAAAAATCTCTCCTTTAATGGCTTGCAGAGAAACCTGTCTCCCCCCACCTCACTCACCCACACCGGGAGAGAAGAGCTTAAAGAGCCTCTTATCCGAGCCATTTCATCTCTCTCTAAATTGATTTCTCCACTGCAGCGAGCTGATGGAGATGCCAGCTCCGCGTGGGCCAAGGCAGAGGACTAGTGATTGCGCAGGGGGAGGACTGTGTGGAGACAGGGTCAGGGCAACCCGGTAGCAGCCGCTGTTCCACCTTACTGGATGCTACTGCACAAGGCCCGGCTTGCAAGGCAGATACGGACAGTCGATGCCTTTTCAGTTTATGTAGGGTTACCATATGTCCGTTTTTTCCCGGACATGTCCGGCTTTTCGGCAATCAAACCCCCGTCTGGGGGGAATTGCCAAAAAGCCGAACATGTCAGGAAAATGCCGGCTGGGCACTTCCCCTCCTGCGGCGGCTCTGCTCCTCCCCTGACTCTTCGGCTCTGTTTAAGAGCCGAGCTGCCCGAGCGCTATGGGCTTCAGGCATCCCCCTTGCCTCCGGACCCCAGCCGCCGGCCGGGCACTTCCCCTCCCGGGCTCCAGCTGCGCTGGGGAAGCGCCGGCCGGGGGCACAGGGTCTGGGGGCTGCCCGGCAAACCGTGAAGCCGGTAGCGCTCGGGCAGCCCTTTTCGTGTGGCTGGGAGTGAGAGGGAGGAGGGGGTGGAGTTAGGGAGGGGTTGGGGCGGGGCTGGGGGTGGGAAATGGGCAGGGCCAGGGCCCCATGGAGGGTCCTCTTTTTTAATTTGTTAAATATGGTAACCCTAGTTTATGGCCTTGGAAACGCACACACCTCCCACAATCTGTCTTCACTGCAGAGTTAATTCAGGTTCCGGCCCAGGTGCACATCTTAACTCCCCTCCTGTCCACACATCAAATCCTCTCACTGGTGCTTTGCACCTGGCTGGGCTGGGATTCGAGGCTGCTACCCGTGTGCTGCTTGCACCCAAACTGGTAACGTGGCCTCTTTGCAGGGAGGATGCCCGCCTCTCAAGTGCCTATCGTCCTCTAATACCATCCCACAATGCCCCTGCGTGCCCCAAAGCACGAATTCTCCTAGGATCCCCTGGGAAAGAATCTCGGAGCAGCTCAGCTCACCGCAGTGCTAAGGACCAGAGGATGGCCCCCCCGGCGTCCGAGCGACACACAGGGGGAAGCGCAGCACCAGGAGGATCCCAGCTCTTCACACCCAGGCTAGGTTAACTCAGGGGCTCGGTCCAGGCTGCCAATCCCCCAGGTTAACTCTGCAGCGACCCACACATGCATGCGGACGTGAATGCATCCACACCTGCATTGAATCGCTCCTGCTGCAGGATCTAGGCTGCAGGGCCCCGCAGTGGAAAGTGCTCCTGGAATGAGGGTCTTGGGGGTGCCTCGCCCTGCTGTGTTGGGGTGCCAGAAGCTGGCACCAAATGTGGGTGGTGTTAGACGGGGCGAGGGCATGTGTGACATACGCTGGTCCAGCACTTCTCCCAGGAACGCTCTGCCCAAGGCTCAGGAGGGATCTCTAAAGCTGCTCTCCCCTGATGGCAGGGGGCAAATCTCACCCCCCATTGGGGAAATCTCCCCTTGGATGCAGCAGCTCCCCTCACTGGCACAGGGCAGCACGGGCCCAAGCACTGCTGAGGGTGCATCAAGCCTTCAGCATATTTTCTGCAGCTACCGACAAGCCCCAGTGCGCAAACTCTGGGAGGTTCCCCTTAAAATGAGCTCCCCCCAACCCCCTTCACCTGTCCAGTCTGCCTCCCTGCTTCATTCGAAGTGCCTGTAACTCCTAGCCAAGCAAAAGGATTGGCCGGGGGGGGGGGGGGGGGCCGGGGGGGGGGGGGGGCCNGCACCGGGGGGACCAGCGACGCCCCCTGCAGGGGCTGCTGGGAGAGGGCAGAGCCTAGAAAACAGGGGCACGGGGGGACCAGCTACGCCCCCTGCAGGGGATGCGGGGAGAGGGCAGAGCCTAGAAAACAGGGGCACGGGGGGACCAGCTACGCCCCCTGCAGGGGCTGCTGGGAGGGGGCAGAGTCCCAGTTATAGGTGTAGTTGAGGGCTGGCAGGTTCTATAGGAAGAACCTCTCCACCTGTATGGCTTTACAAACCCGGGAAGGGAGCTCTCAGTGATGCTCAACCCCTTCAGCATGTGCAGAGCTCACCTACTGCCAGGGCAGAGAGACAGCTGTGAGCGGGCAGAGCACCGTGTGCCAATCCCCCAGGCCTTCTGAGCTCCCCAGCTCAGAGCAACACATAAGAACATAAGAACGGGCAGCCACTCTGGGTCAGACCAAAGGTCCATCTAGCCCAGTATCCTGTCTTCCGACAGTGGCCAATGCTAGGTGCCCCAGAGGGAATGAACAGAACAGGGAATCATCAAGTGACCCATCCCCTGTCGCCCATTCCCAGCTTCTGGCAAACAGAGACTAGGGATACCATCCCTGCCCATCCTGGCTAATAGCCATTGATGGACCTATTCCCCATGAATTTATCTAGTTCTTTTTTGAACCCTGTTATAGACATGGCCTTCACAACATCCTCTGGCAAAGAGTTCCACAGGTTGACTGTGCGTTGTGTGAAGAAATACTTCCTTTTGTTTGTTTTAAACCTGCTGCCTATTCATTTCACTTGGTGAGCCCTAGTTCTTGTGTTATGAGGAGTAAATAACACTTCCTTATTTACTTTCTCCACACCAGTTGTGATTATAGACCTCTATCATTAGCTCTTTTCCAAGCTGAAAAGTCCCAGTCTTATTAATTTCTATTCATATGGAAGCTATTCCAAACCCCTAATCATTTTTGTTGCTCTTTTCTGAACCTTTTCCAATTCCAATATATCTTTTTTGAGATGGGGCGACCACATCCGCACGCAGTATTCAAGATGTGGGCGGACCATGGATTTATATAGAGGCAACATGATATTTTCTGTCTTCTTATCTCTCCCTTTCCTAATGATTCCCAACATTCGGTTTGCTTTTTTTGACTGCCGCTGCACATTGAGTGGATGTTTTCAGAGAGGGTCTGATGGACGAGGGAGATCCGCGAAGGGCACAGGTCCGGCCAGGAGCTGCTTTGCGGATTCCCCCACAGTGAGTTCCTTTCGTTACAGATTCAGGAACACACCCCCACAGGGGAGTCTGGCCCATCCGCACTCCCTGCCGTGCAGAGAGGCCTCAGTCCTGCCCGAGGACCAGCTCCCACAGGTGTGCTCGGCTTAGCACACAGCTCCCGACTCTCCCCAGCCTCACAGCACATCCTACTTCCTCCTCTACAGGCCACACCCCCAGGGCTCACTCCCTGTCATATACAGCACAGTGCAGACTGTCAGTGCATCCGCTTACAGCCCCGGGGCAACTAGCCCGACCCCCCCTTTCCACCTTTGCTCCCTATAGCTTCGGGCATGCACAGGACAGCCGTGCGGGTCTGTGCATGGGGAAAACACTGCCCCATCTGTGCAAAACAGAGCCCTGGAGTAATGGCGCCAGGGGACCACAGGATGACAATGACTGATCATTTATTACGTACACTCAGGAAGTGCTTCCGAGTCCCAGTCAGAGACCAGAACCCCACTGTGCCTGGTGCTGTACAAACACAGAACAATAAACCCAACAGAGTTTCCAAGCTGGGTCTAAGATGGGAGATGACAGGTCGATATGAACAGACAGGCGCGCGACAGGAAACAATGAGACAGTATTGGACAGTCTGGTAGGCAGGGGGCAGACAGCTTAATTGTTGTCAAGTTGTCAAGTCATGGCAAAGGAGATTTGAGGGTGGATAACGAGGT
Source organism: Trachemys scripta elegans (assembly GCF_013100865.1). Lineage (NCBI taxonomy): Eukaryota > Metazoa > Chordata > Testudines > Emydidae > Trachemys > Trachemys scripta. The sequence goes on from NC_048303.1 coordinate 1,870,494, forward strand.
CGTTTTGCAGATGTTTACAGGGAGCATCTCCCAAGTGTGGGGGCAGCATAGTCAAAAGCACGAAGGAGCTTGTTCAAAATTGTAACAAGTGGGCAATGCAGGTTGGCATCATGGGCAGAGCAGAGGTGGGAATCAGCAGCTGGATAGCGAAGGACAAGTGCCGAGTCCTGCACTTCGGCCGGAAGAATCCCATGCACCGCTACAGGCTGGGGACCGACTGGCTAAGCGGCAGTTCTGCAAAAAAAGACCTGGGGATTACAGTGGAAGAGAAGTTGGCTATGAGTCAACAGTGTGCCCTTGTTGCCAAGAAGACTAACGGCATATTGGGCTGCATTAGTAGGAGCATTGCCAGCAGATCGGGGGAAGTGATTATTCCCCTCTATTCCACACTGGTGAGGCCACATCTGGAATATTGCGTCCAGTTTTGGTCCCCCCACTACAGAAGGGATGTGGACAAATTGGAGAGAGTCCAGCGGAGGGCAACGAAAATGATTAGGGGGCTGGGGCACATGACTTATGAGGAGAGACTGAGGGAACTGGGCTTATTTAGTCTGCAGAAGAGAAGAGTGAGGGGGGATTTGATAGCAGCCTTCAACTATCTGAAAGATCCAAAGAGGATGGATCTAGACTGTTCTCAGTGGTGGCAGATGACAGAAGAAGAAGCAATGGTCTCAAGTTGCAGTGGGGGAGGTTTAGGTTGGATAGTAGGAAACACTATTTCACTAGGAGGGTGGTGAAGCACTGGAATGGGTTCCCTAGGGAGGTGGTAGAATCTCCATCCTTAGATGTTTTTAAGGGCCGGCTTGACAAAGCCCTGGCTGGGATGATTTAGTTGGTGTTGGTCCTTCTTTGAGCAGGGGGTTGGACTAGATGACCTCCTGAGGTTTCTTCCAACCCTAATCATCTATGATTCTATGAAGGAGAGATGCTAGATCCGATGGGGATAAGCCATGAAGGGCTTTGAAAGAAGACATGTAGCTTATGTGGTTTAAGCAATGGAGAAAAGGGACCCAGCGAAGGAGTGGAGTGATATGGTCAAAGTGACAGGCTATGAACATGATCTTCACAGCAGCATTTAGAATAGAAGCTTATAACCAGTTTCTCCAACACCAGCTAACGCTCCTATGCGGTTCCTGAACGGGTTCTGACAGGTTTTGTGTCCATACCCTATACTGCCCCAAACCACGTTACAATCCTGCAGGGATCATGCCAAGCTCTGGCTGTGGAGTTTAGTTCATAGTAGGCCTGTGGAAACTCAGTGGAGATTAAGATTTCTTAAGCAATTTTTCAGGGCTCACAAACCTTTCCTCCCTCTGTAATACAAACCCAGGGGTTCAACCTCCCCTGGGTGATTTAAAATAACATTTTTTTGGGTTAATGTGCAGCTTGTGTTGTACAGTATAACATGGAGAGAACTGCCCTGAAAACCAGACTTGGACCAGCGGCTGGCCTATATCGATTTTTCCATTGGATTTTTTTTTAATCATTTGTTGGAGTCACTTCTTAGCAAAGCCTGAACTTGATAACACGGTGCTTCAAACTTGGAGATGCTCTTAGGTCAAAACCCTGGAGGTGCTGAAAGTCTGGATCCAGATCTTTACTCCAAAGTTTGAGGTTCATGCCTGCCACCGACTTTATTTAAATGAACAGCAAAGAATGAAAGAGCAAAAGGCAAAGAGCACGGTGTGTGTGACTCGTCTACACTGAATTCTGCAAACAAAATGGTTGCTGAACACTGCACATAGGCAGAGATTTTAGAAACAAAAAAGTGCTGTATCCAGAGAGCTCTGGTCAGGTTGAACTTTCAAATGCTTGATGTTCAAAAGAGTCTGAAATTAGGCACCGCGCCCTATTCTGATGTTCTATAGGCTGTGCCTCAGTGGGTCGCAGCTGAGAACACCCGATTCAGGACAAACCGCTGAGAAACAGGGCAGGCTCACCCCAAACCAATGGTGGTTCTTCTATTAGATATCCCAAGCCAGTAACAAAAGTAAACTTCTGTCTCGCCACACACGTTAACAAGAAGTCAGAGATGCAGTCTCCGGCCCTTGTCTTATCACCCAGCCCCTGGGCCCTGTGATGATGAAAACCAATTTCATCACATGTAGGGTCCTCTAATCCCAAGAGCTCAGCCACTTAGCCAGGTCAATACATAACTCAGATCTTACCCAATTATCATGCTGTTGTCAGTCCTTTAGTAACTAAAATCTAAAGGTTTAGTAATAAAAGAAAAGAGAGTTAAAATGGTTAATAGATCGTATACATACATAATGGCACTGTTCTTATAGCAGGTTTGTAGCAGTGATGTTATAGACTGCTGGCTTGGAAAATCTCTGGTAACTTCCAAAAGATTAACAGGTCTTCAGTCCATAGTCCAATGTGCTCCTTTTAGTTGTAAATCCATAGTCCAGACAATCAGAGCAGGAAAAAGGCAAAATGGAGATAGCTCAGGGGTCTTTTATACCCTCTGCCATGTGCCTGGAGATTTACAGGGTTTTACAGAAATTTTCACCGTGACCTGTTTCAAAAGCTCACAGAGCCAGCTTGTGGAAAGTTACTGGCACAAGATGGAGTCCAGGGTCACATGAGCCTATCACATGTCCTGCTGACTCATAGGGGCAGCCACTGGCCATATCCCTGCTAAGGCCTCCACAGGAAGATTTACGGGGCGGGATGAGTTTTTTCTATGGCCCATTGGGAGAGTGACATCTTTAATGGGTCGTCAACACCTAGCTGCCTGGATTCAATGTGGATTTTGCCCAGCACATAGATAAGATATCAATGCATAGCCAATATTCATAACTTCAAATACCAAAGTGACATGCATATAAACAGGATAACCACATTTAGCAAATCAGAATGTTTCCATTGACACCTTACATGATATACTTTATACAAGATTTGTTGCAATTGTCTAACCGTGGCAATATCCTTGATATAAATGGTCATATTTCAATCATACAGCATCCCAGGCTGTTCTCCGGCTCTAGTCTAGATGATCTAATGGTCCCTTCTGGCCTTGAAATCTATGAATTCTACGTGGCAGAGTGGCTAGTTCCACAGTATTCGTAGCAAATAAATCCCCATCCACATAAAACTGGGGAAAACCCAGAGAGTGTTGGCAAAGGCCTGTGATCATTTGAAATCCTAAAACTAGTCCGCAAGTCTTTTTCATATCAACCCACAGTGGGAATCCCTCACTCTGGTCTTGCTCTCTGGCTCCAACTCTTGCCAATTTTGCAGAACTTTATCTGTTCTAGACTATATGCAGAAACCAGTCGCCCCCAAATGTGTCATTACCACTATGGCATGACTGGCTTATTTACCTCCCCAAACCATCCTCCATTAAGATAAAAAGAAATACATTTCAAAGCAATTGCAACATAAAATCAGATGTCCCAAGACATGTATTTTCTCATCAATTGCACATAAACGAAGTACAGCTTGTAGGGAGGGATGATCATCTGTTTGAACCATAACTGAGTGCAATTTACCAGATCACAACTTCAGAGCTCAGACATTTTTTGTTTGTCTTGTTTTTTCTTTCTGAAATCTCTCCTGCAAAAAAACTTGCCTGGCGAAAACAAAGGAGGTATCCCTACTTGGACAGAGAGAGGAATGGAATAATTTGATTTGCTGTGGACGTGTAGTTCATAGCTTTTATTACCAACTTCCGGGCTGTACGACAGGAACGGAGACTCTACTCTCCAGATATAATGGTGTAAGTCAGGTGTGTCTCTCCTGAAATCAACAGTCACTGTGGATTTACACCAGTGTCAGGGACAGCAGCCCAGGACAAAGCTCAATGCATTTCATACGTGTTTAAGAAGCATTCCCACTGGTTAAAGAAATGCCTTTCTTTAGAAACGGAGATGTATTCAGCTCTGTTTAGAGATTAGCATTTATTAATCAAGTGCAATGTATCTAGATAGGCGGAGATGCTGAAACAGAAACTTCTATTACTGCGTATATGCAGATCAACCTGCAATTCAGCCAAATTGCACAATGGGAATTTGGAAAGTAGGGCTGGAAGGGACCTCAAGAGTCCCCTAGTTCATCGCTCTCCCACACTGAGGCAGGATGAAAACCATCCCTGACAAATGTTTGTGTAACGTGTTCTTAAAACTTCCACTGGTGGGGATTTCATTACCTCCCTATGTAACTTGTTCCAGAGTGCTGGCCTATCCTCAGAGTTGAAAGGGTTCTTTTAATCTACCATCTTAGAGTTTTATTCTGCCACCCATCACTAGAGTACATAAGAACATAAGAACGGCCATACTGGGTCAGACCAAAGGTCCATGCAGCCCAGTATCCTGTCTACCGATAGTGGCCAGTGCCAGGTGCCCCAGAGGGAGTGAACCTAACAGGTAATGATCAAGTGATCTCTCTCCTGCCATCCATCTCCACTCTCTGACAAACAGAGGCTAGGGACACCATTCCTTACCCGTCCTGGCTAATAGCCATTCATGGACTTAACCTCCATGAATTTATCCAGTTCTCTTTTAAATGCTGTTATAGTCCTCACCTTCACAACCTCCTTAGGCAAGGAGTTCCACAAGTTCCACGAGTAGCTGAGTGCCTGCCACATAAAATCAACAGCAAAGTCCCTAGTGCACTTTATGGAGTCTCTGGTGCTTCTCCACTGATGGCAGAAAGGCCCTTTGAAAGAGGAAGGCTTTGTTCCTAACAATGGCCAGACGCCGGATTGGTTTGATCTCTGGAAGACTGTTCCATAGCTGCATCACCTTGACTGTGAATGCTCTGCCCCCAGCTCTCATGTCCTCTGTCCAGAGCTTTGAGACCTGGACTGTCCCAGAGGAGCACAGCTGTCACATGTTTCATCGATCGAAATTCAGCCTTTGACGTAGCTGGGGCTTGATCCATTAACTGCTTCGAAAACGAGGCCCGAGGCCTTAAACTGGCATCAGAAGCGGCTGAGAGCCAGTGGAAGGGCTTGTGCACAGACCCGATGTGGTCACAGAGGCCTTTGCCGCGGAGGAAGCAGGCAGCTGCATTCGGTACCAGCTTCAGATGTAGTTAGTTACAGGAGCCCAGCCTGGAGGTGACAACTGCACTGGGGCCAGCTCCTGGTTTGGGAGGAAGGGTTGAATTTTCCTAGTGAGCTCGACGTGGGGAAACGGCTGCTCCCTGATCATCCAGGCTTAGCGACGGCTCAGACAGGATCCCGACGCTTCACACCACTTTGATGAATGGGGGCTGTGAGCCTTCAATGGAAAGGGAAGCCGGTATCTTGGCCGGCTCTTCAACGCATTTCCCTTTTCTGACCAGCCTCACTCCCGTCTTGCCTGAGACTCCACTTAAACCAGCTGCCCTTCATCCCGGAGCTAATTTCCTGTGGGCGTGCTGACACCTTAGTACTGGTTGCATCAGCAGATCATGGGATACGCAGCTGAGTGTCATCCGCATACGGCTACTAGCTCAGCCCAGGGCCTCTCATCACATCTCCCACTGGAGGGCATCAAAATTAGACTCACAGCTGATTCGTGAAATTGTGGCCATTTTTTTAGTTGCCAAAAACCGAATTGTTTTTAGTTTTCCGCTGAAACCCCAAAATATTTGGAAGGAAAATGTTGATGAAAATGAAAAAAAAAATTTGATTGACATTTTTAGCAGGGCAAAAAAACCACCAAAATAAATCCCCACCAGCTCTAGAAATGTGGGTCTGAATTCAAACTGATGACAGGTTGAGTTGTTGTTCAAATGTCCATGCAGATACGATGGGCCCATCTCATGAAATCCAGGTTCTCATCTGATTCCACATCCAACCTATATACAACTTTGGGGGAGAAGAGGAGGTGTGGGTGTTTTCATTTGAATCTGAGCCCATCTCCAATACAAATGAAACACTTTGATACTAATTGTATCAATCACTCTTCAAAATCATGCTTGTGGTGTTCCTCAAATATGCAAGTCCATTCTCCTGGGGAAAATCAGTTCTCGGCTTTCTCAGCTGCTGTATTTGCACCAGTTTGGGAAACAAGACAGAATAAACAGGCCTGGAGTTCGTTCTGGCATTGCCAAAAGTGTGGGTGAACTCTGCCCAGTTGTGGGATTAGAACTGGCCAGAAAAAGGAATTTCCCTCTTGTGAAAAACGTTGAGCCTTTGGGAAAAAAAGTTTATCACGAATTGAGACAGAGTCAAAAACTCAACATTTTTCAGAGGAGAAAACATTCAGAAAGATTCCATTTCAGGAGAATCAAATATGGAATTTTTTAGCTTGCTCCTGGCTACCCAACTCCCCTGGGAGGCAGATGTCTGGAGAATCCTGGATTCAGGGAGCTCAGGTTGGCAGGAAAGCAGACAGGCTTTCACTCTAGCCAGCCAGCCTGCCTGGCTTACATTAAAAGTTTGTATGCAGTATTGTTGTAGCCCTGGATATTAGAGAGACAAGGTGGGGGAGGCAATATCTTTTATTGGACCAACTTCTGTTGGTGAGAGAGACAAGTTTTTGAGTTTCTTCTCTGAAGAGAGGCTCTGTGTAAGCTCCGGAAGCTTTTCTCTCTCTTGCCAATAGAAGCTTGTTCAATAAAAGATATTACTTTACCCACCTTGTCTCATTAAAAGTTTTGACAGAATTAATGTGTTCCCATGGAATGTTTTGCATCTATCAAATCAGCATTTTCTGATGGGAAAGTGTCCCATCAGAAAATTTCCGACTTATCTACATACAATCTTTTGCTCTTGGGAAGAACTAAAAGCTTAAATGGTAATAAAATTTTCAGCAAGGTCCAGTTTTGATATTTTCGAAATGAAAAATTTTGGTTTATCGGTTCAAAGCGACTTTGCATTTCAAAATTTAACTTCATTTATATTAAAGCAGGTGAAAGAAAAAAAGATTGAAAAAAAACAAAAAAGTATCAAAATTCTCAACGTGAAACGTTTTGATTGACCAGCTCTGAATTTTTTATTCAGATTTTACAAAAGTGTTTAAGATTTTGACCTCTTGTCCCAGCCTGGGACAGGAAATATTTTTGAAATCTCAAAAAATCTCACAGGACTGGAAAACCATTTCCTGCCCAGCCCTAGTAAGGGGCAGTTTTTTCTTGTCGGTTTCTGATCAGATTTTTACGAGCCTGATTGTTCTCTCACTCTTCCTACTATTTCACACACTGGAGTAGACAGGTCCTCTCGCTCAATCTCTCCTTTGTCCCTCAGACTACACGGCCTCTCCCGTCTGGGTTTAGACTGTGCTTTGTGCCGCTCTGTAAATATAAGAGCCTCAGTTTATAAGTATCTACAAGTATTTAATGATGGGCTCTTCAATCTAGCAGATAAAGGTCTAACATGATCCAATGGCTGGAAGTTGAATCTAGGCCAGGGGTTCTCCAACTTCATTGCACCACGACCCCCTTCTGACAACAACAATGACTACAGGTCCCAGGAGGGGGGACCAAATGGTGAGCCAAAGTCCGCTCCCTGCTGCCCCAGGTATGTGTGTGTGGGTGCGGGCGGGGGGACAAAGCCAAAGCCCCAGGCCTTCAGCCCCAGTAGGGAGCCTGTAACCTGAACCCCGCCACCCCAGGGCTGAAGCCCTTGGGCTCCAGCCCCGGGGAGCGGGGCTCACGCTTCAACTTTGGCCCCGGGTGGTGGGTCTCGGGTTTTGGCTCTGGCCCCGGGCCCCAGCAAGTCTAAGCCAGCCCTGGCGACCCCATTAAAATGGGATCGTGAACCACTTTGGGGTCCCGACCCACAGTGTGAGAACCTCTGACCTAGACAAATTCAGACTTAATTTTTTATCAGTGAGCGCAATGAAACATTAGATCAATTTACCAAGGCTCGGGTGGATTCTCCTTCACTGACCATTTGAAAATCAAGGTGGGATGTTTCCCCAAAAGCTCTGCTCCAGAGATTGTTGTGGGGCAAGTCTCCAGCCTTTGTGCTACAGCCGGTCAGACTAGATGATCACAGTGGTCCCTTCTGGCCTAGGAATCCATGAATCTCCACCTCTGGGCCTTGATCCCAGAGCATCTGTGGGAAATTACTCAAACGACAGTCCCACAAATTGCAACATCATGTTAAAAACCAAACCAAAAGTTATTAAAAAGAAAACCAAAGTGAAATAAAACAACTGGCTTTGCATAACATCCCTCCACAAATATCCTGCGAAGCTCTGTGGAACAGGCTAACCGTGGTTTAGTTACAGCAGCCAGATTTTCAAAGGTATTTAGGAACCTACAGATGCAGAGAGGTACCTCGGGGGATTTTCAAAGGCACCTAAGCAGGTGATTTCAGTGGGAGTTAGGCACGTCAGAAAATCCCATAGGCAGCTATCCGCACCTTCAGGGGCCTAAACACCTTTAAGAATCTGGCCCAAAGTGATTTAGGAGCCAAAATCCCCTTTTCAAAAATGGCTTATGTGCCCCCAGGAGCCTAAATCTCAAACCTCAGGTTACTTAGGGCCTGCGATGCCTGGCTTCTTATCATCCCCTAGACAAGCCTTCCCAGGGAGTGTCCCCATTCCTTCTGGTGTATCATCCCGCCCTCTTTTGCTGCTACCGTGCCTGCCCGATTCTTGTATCTCCTCCCTGACTCTTGGGCGGCTAGGCCTCTCTCTCACATGTGCTCAACAGTAGCCCTCAGCGAGACACCTGCTGCGAAAGACCCTCCTTGTCTGTGCACTTTAATTGAGCCCGCAGGGCTGGGCTCCCCTGTGTAATGCACACTCCTTAGACGTGTGAGGGGTTTGGGGAGGCCCGCATGAAACGCCCCAGACCACAGCCAGGCCGACAGCCGCCTTCTGCTGCAGCCAAGCTGTTAGCCCAAGTGCTGCGAGGGAAATGGGCAAATTGGGCTGCAGGCAGTGTCTCTTTGACACTGTCCGTGGAGCAGACGCTTCAGTGCACCAGGGGATCCTGGCAGGAGTTGGCCAATTGCAGCAGGAAGCCGTATTTACACGGCAGAGGAATTTCACAAGCAATCATGATGGGTTCATTGTCCTTAACCCGGCCCCTAAGCTGCCATGCCCACCCCTCCCGGTTATAGAATAAACTGCCCTTGTCTGGTAGCTGAAGTCTGTATAAACGGGCAGAAGAGGCAGGAGCTTAATTATCCCTTGCTTTAGGAAAGCGACGGCTGACTTTCGGCACTGATTGCGCTCTGTGTGCAAGGCGCTTCGCCTGTTTGCTCCTGGGTGACATTACTGTCTGCGAGCGCATTAGTGTGCGTGTGTCAGAGGGGTAGGCAGGCTTCAGACGTTTCCCAGCGTCGCCGTGTATCCTGCAGGTTAAGTTCTCCTCTCGGTGACAAAACTGGAGTCGCTCTGTTGAAATCACTCCAGTTTACATGAGTGTCGATGAGATCAGAACCTGGCCCTGCCGGGATATCTGATGACCTCTCCCGAAGGCCAGGGATTCCGGGGATGGCAGCGTGCAGGCTAAAAATGAAAGAAGGCAGAGGACTATTTTCAGACTATTGCAATGAGCCGACAATGGCACCGCTGTCCTCTCCAGGGAAGAACAGGAATAGCTCAGCTCTGTGCCACTGGCCCTGCACAGCCACCCTTCAACAGCGATTCTCCTGGAGCGGAAGGAGNCTGTGCCACTGGCCCTGCACAGCCACCCTTCAACAGCGATTCTCCTGGAGCGGAAGGAGTGGAAGATGCAGGGTCTATCCTTGCTATTGCTGTGAACAGACAAGTGGGATAGACGAGCGTCACGTCAGGAGAGGAGCTCAGATGTGGGCAGGTTAGACCCTGAACGGAATAGAACGAGGAAGCCAGAGGTGGCTACAGTTTTGCTACAGTATCAGCAGTAACCCCATGAGGTAGAAGGGAAGAGGAGGGATACCAGGGTAGATGGGCCCACGGTTCTGACCTGGGGTGGGAGGGAGGACCTTTGCCCATTCTTAGTCCAATCGATGATACTCTTTGCTCCCCGGCGCCCTGCTTCCGCACTCGGCCTGCCCTGTAGCATTGCCTGAGTTCCCATGTGCTTTGCTTCTCCTACTGAGGAGAAGTTAGGGAGCAGGTCTGGTGACATTCAGCCATAACTCATAGAAGACCTGCCCTCGAGCTGTAGATGAAGGGTGGAGCCGTTCAACTCCACGTTGTTCAGAAGACAGTGAACATCTCTCCCTGGCCAGCCGATGGAAGCTGAGAGCATTCGTAGGCTTGCAGCTTTGGAAGCCCCCCGAGTTCCCCCCATCTCTCCAGCAGGCTCAAGAACCAGCATCTGGGATACTGCATTCATGTGTGGGCACCTAAGTACCAGAAAGATATGGAGCACTTGGAAGCAGTTCAGGGAACAGCAGCAAACAGTGATTAAGGGGGCTGGGGAGATGGATTGAGAGGAGAGAGTAAATCAGCTAAATTGTTTGGCAAAGCTATAACTTGAGTGGGACGGCAAGGTTGTAAATAACGGCCTGCTAGTTCCTGGAGGATGTAAGCACCGGGACAGGAGAGCTCAGCTGAGCGGTGGAACGGGAAGCAACGGGGAAAAATTCAGCAAAGGAAAAGGTAGGCTGAATGCCGGGAAAAAGTTCCTGGCAATTAGATGGAATTGCCGCTCAGGGAAGGGGTGGGAACCCCATCTCCTGGGACATTTTAAACCAGACTGGACCAAACCCTGGCAATAGACCACAGGGAACAGTCCTGCCCTGGATGAGAGAGAGGGACTAAATGGGAGTTCACAGGGTTTAACCAGTATGACTGGAATAAAGATATCTTGGCTACAGACTTGCTCTGTTAGGAGCGACCTTGACGCTCGCAGCAGCAGTCAGGAAGCCCAACTAGCCCACGGCACGATGGCAGACTCGTAAGTCGGTGAGGAGAAATGGACGGACACGGTGGAGTATGAAACCAATCACAGCTTGTCCCGCCTTCGGGCAACACCTCGGTGGGGTGGGTGAGCACTGTCCCCCCCGCCACGGTAACGATGGGGAATCGGATACATTTGAATTCCTTGCCGAAGGTCTGAATGTGTTCAGACAGAGCTGGAACTGAAATCTAGCTGTCCTGACACCCCACGCTGGGACCTTGCCCGTCTGAAATAACCCCCCTTTCCTACCATTGTGTCGAACTCCAAGGGCCTGCAATGGGGGTGGGCCTACCTGGGGAGCGGATCCCGTCCTACGCATTGCCCTAGCTGAGATGCAAGCTGGTACCAGCAGGACCTGTAGGCAGCGTCTCACCAGATGAGCTGAAAAGGATCCTCTCCTCCACTGGGATGGTAGGAACCACGCCAGGCTCGTCTCAGCTGAGCTCAACAGTGCCCGAGAGCCGCCACTGGCCCGGATCCCTGACCCCTGGGGCGCACCGCCCAGGGCAGATGGCAGGTCCAGGGCTCCCCACAGTGGCCTTGGGCTCCCTGAGTGGATCTTACCATGGTCTGGCTCTGGCTTCCAGTGTGGCCATGGGGCAGGGCCTTGGGGAGGAGGAGGAGGAGCAGGGGGTGGGACCCCATGATGAGGAGGGGCTAAGGCCCACCTCAGGCACTTTTTAAAGTGGGCAGGAGGCATGGCCCCCCCTGGTCCCGGCTGCTCTGGGCCCTCCGGGTGTGTGGGGCCCAAATGTTCTTTGTGCTCAGGGCCCCAATAAATCTTAATTCGCCTCTGACTGTGGGTTATAGCAGCAGCTGGTCCCCACACTACAAATGCAACAGACAGACAGAGACGGGTGGAGAGATCCTTTGTCAACAGTTTAGCGGCAGAGAATGGCCTGGGTTTGGAACGGATCCAAACTTCCCCCGGTCTCAGTTCAGTTCCCTGTGAAGCAAATTACCGAACCTACCACTGCAAATCAGCACTAATGAGCCCGACGGGAGAAGTCTCCACCGAGAAGCAAAAGACGAAGTGATCCCCAGAGACCGGATGGCACTTTACAGGCATTGACTGAGCACCGTGCACTGGGAATGCCTGTGTCAGTATCAGTTTGCCATCTGCGATTGTAGCCAGCCACGTCGGCGTACATACGGTCGCGCCCCTGCATGCATCTACACCCCAGACCCATTCCGCCCCCGCTAGGGGCAGCTGAGCCCCATACAGAAACAGATGAGCCTGCTACAGCCTCAGCTAACGGAAGTGAGTCTTTTAGCTCAGGCGGGAGACGCTTGTGTTGAGATCCCGAGGCCCCCAGCTGCTGACAAACTCTCCCACCCCCCAGGGGTACAGCATTGCAAGGGGTGTCCCATACAGGGACCTGAGCGGGGACCAGCTTCGCGGGCTGGGGAGTGCCTAATCCACCCCCACGGGCAACACAACGTCTACCTGCTGCTGGGCTCGTCAAACAAACGTGGTAACAGCATGTGTGGCACCCGGGCTATCTTGAGTCTTGTGCCCAATTGTCACTGACATCAGCGGGGCCGTCTGAGCCTGGCTGAGGGTCCCGAATGGTGCATTGTCCTGGCCCGCACCTCCCTTCACGTACGAGGGGTGGTAGTGGAGGCTACGCGCTGCACTTATCTAGAGCCAAGCCGGTACCTGCTGCTCAGAGACGCAGGAACACACAGCAGCTGTCCCTCAGCTGCAGCCGTCACGGCCGCGGATAATCAGCGCCAATCACAGGTGCCCCCACATCTGGGTCTCCTGCTGTCACACGCGCAACGTGTCATTTGCAGGGACGAAATCAGCCATTGGTGATTAGGTAGCTGTGAATCAACAAGCTAATCACCACCATGGAGCTCTTTGCTTCAATCCTCCAGGAGAATGAAAAGGGGGCACCCCCTCGTGCACGCTCCCCCCGCCCCCTTTTCATTCTCCTGGAGGATTGAAGCAAAGAGCTCCATGGTGGTGATTAGCTTGTTGATTCACAGCTACCTAATCACCA